>NW_020897742.1:1853057-1998118 GCF_003984885.1 Neopelma chrysocephalum | reverse complement strand
CACACAAAATAGACAGTAGTTGCAGAGCTCTGCAAGTGAAGTCAGTAAGCATAAGAACATCTAATGGGCACTTAGAAGAGTCAAGGCTGAAAGATTATTAATTTTAAGATGAAACATGGTGATGATGCATATGTATGGATGCACTGATGCAGGAGGGTCTCATCACTAATTTCAAAAACTCTCTCAGGTTTATTCAATGGCTCACTTCAGGTCTTAGAATTGCTTCTAGATCATGTTATCTCAGATGCGTATACATCTACGTCCTTAAAAGTTGTTGCTGCTTCGTCCAACCACTCACCTGTACTTCCCATCATTGCATTTCTCATTTTCCAGTATTTATCTCTAAAGAAAGAAATCTTCATACACAAAGACTGAGAACTTCAAAGAGTGTATCCACAGATCTTTACTGGAAAGGTAATTGTTCTAGTTTAGAAATACGATATCTAACTTCAAGGAATTTTAAGTATAGACAAGTGTATGCATGACCATTTTCTAAACTGCTCTTACAGAACATGGACTGATTTTTGACATCTACCTGAAGGTGGAAGACTAGTGTCCTCAGTCAAAAAACTCAGACATCTGCACACAGAAAGATGAATGTGTATGTTTCAAAGATATACACACAGCTTTCATGGTACAGATGAGTAAAGCAATATCCTCTAAAATAAATTATCAGTGTCCCCCTAATGCCCTAAGTTTTATGAACATCTAGAGCCTCATCAGAGCAACATCTGTCCAGAATACACAGGTATCCTGTGTTCATCCGTATCTTAGCTCCTCTCTGTTCCCATGCGGAATTTGTTCATGCTACATTTGTTGAAAGACGACATGAAAAATACCTAACAGAGAATCTGAATGGGAAATTTGAATGAACCCCTAATTTTGGGGCACTAAAGGAAGAAAAATACGTATAAACTATTTATTTATCTGCAAAACTGTACCCACACTAGGGGTTTACCTCATATACATTCTATTTCTTTCTATTGTCAAATTGGTACTACAGTTGGCCAGAAAACAAGAATTTTACTTTGCAAAAAAGTCATGGTTTCAGAAAATATTTTCAGTCTGTATTGAGACAAAGCTGAGACCATTCCAGAAAAATTTGCAGTAAAAATGCATGTGAAAAAGTCTTTTCTCCTAGTATCTTATAACTCCCCCATGTGCTCACAGGGACTACTGTATTGCAGCTGTACTAGTAATGAAATTGCCCAGGGAGTGCTGCCTGCCCTGAGGCCAGCTTGCACAGCTTGTGTTGACACAGTTAATTGCTTTTACCCCCCAAAACATGCTGACTGCATCTATGCTGGCTCAAACTATCCCCTCAGCTGTGCTGGGACATTTCTGGGAGAGAGGTAGTTAGCCCAGGCCAAACAATTGCCAAGGACCATGCGAACAATTTAATTGTACCGACAACCATCTGCCCGTGCTCAGGTTTGCTCTGGCCCTGTTTCACACACTGAAATAAGATTGCTCAGGAGACCATACTGAGGTCCTTGCTCTTGTTCTTCTATGCCAAAGGAGTTTTCCACGCCATTAGCTATTTTGAGAAGGGATTTTCTCTGCCTGGATTCGATGAGAAATTCCAGCCTCAGCTTGCAAAACAGTCCTGACAAAAAATTTAATGGAAACACATGCACTGGTGTAAAAAGTTCAGATGAATCTACATTTTTCTTCAAAAAATCATGCTGTTGACAAATTCCACTAGTGTAATGATTGATTTAAGATATGCCTTCATTGGAGTATTCATCTGTACTTCAGACCTTGAATGTATTTGGCTGGTTTTCCAAGGCCATAGTTGCTAATGCAGTTCACTCCATAGCAATTACATTGTGGTTTTATCTACGTAAGAGTTGGATTAAACAATCTTGCAGATATCAAAGGGCATAACTATTCTCTTTTTTTCTTCTCTTTTTTCCTCATTATCTTCCTGACTGTAGTGGCTTCACTCACTCCTAACATAGTTGATAGATACAGCGTGTTTGGAGACTTACTGCACATATGTTTTGTCCTATGCTGATTCCTAAGAAATGTACTTTCTTGAGCATTCATCAATGCAACAACCAAGTATTTGAATAATGATTGAAAAAATAAACAAAGGGATTTGAGTGGACTGAATATTCATTTTTATTTTATTAAGTTTTCCTCAGATCTTCTTATTTTGCCATTCTGCATGCACCATCACATTTTTCCTTTTCCCTTCTTGTTTATTAAACAAGTCATTACTTCAGTAAAGAGAAGCATGTTCACTTAATTTCTACTCACTTAAGAACCTGCTTTCACACCATGGAAAAATGAATAGGGAAATCTTGAACATGTTTGAAGTGGTTTTAAAATTCTTCCCTTCTTTATAAGACAAGTTATGTTTATCAGTAGCTTTAACTTTAGGGGATCTACAAAGGGACTGGTTTGTCAGCAGAAGACTTATAAGTCTCCCTAACAGTATCAAAGACATTAGGGCTCTCTCAATGGTAGGATGCTAGAGTTGCACACTAAAGATAGCAGACACATGCTTCATGGAAGTAGCACTACTGAAATATAAACAAGCCCTCTTCATCCAGACATTTTTGGTTATGTTTACAGATTAAATCTCAGGATGTGTATATTAGATGTTCTTGTTTCAGGATATTAATGGCAAAATGAACCTGTTTTTGATGTTTAAGTCACATTAATGTCTGATGGACTGTTAAAATGTTAAAGGGTACACCAGACATGCTGTAGTATGTGACATATGTTAGTCATACCATACTAGCTAGGAATTTGGATTTGTTTATAATGAACATAAATTGACTGAATTTAACCCCCCTCTACCTCCTCCAACAGTTAAATCACATTAGGTTCCATTTCCTCTGAAAGACAGTCTTGAAAAATTAGATGAAACTTGAAAAGCAGTTGTATTCAGATTTCAACAGTAGTACATAAAAGTAGCCTGCTTAGTAATAGGAATTTATGTGACCTGTGGGCAAATAATTGGATATCAGAAGAACACAGAGATAGCTGCTTGCTCTTTAAGAAATTTGGTGTAATAAAATAATCATCCTAACTCTTGAGCCACCATCAGAATAGTTGCAATCCCTACAATAAATCGTTTTCATGCTGAACATATTTATGCTCAGGGTGATTTAATTTATTCTCTTTTATAAAAATGCTGAGTGTGAACATTATCAAAACAGAATTTCAGCAGAGGCAGACATGCAGGGAGAAATACCAAATGAAGCAGGATAATTTATCTCAGATTTTAGACATTTCACAACAACTCATGTTGCTTCACTGTTTCCTTATTCTTCCCACCTGTGATTATCCCATATTTCTTACTTTGTACTAGCACCATAGACTCTTTTGGAGAAAAGTAGTAGTTTTACTCTTTTCTTCTATGACGGAGTTTCAGTGCATGACCAGATCATTATGACATCAACCAAAGCTGAATTTATGTTTTTTTTTTACAAAACATAATTCACATGCAAGTAGGTCTGTTGCAGGTGGAGGGAAGGATTGCTTTGTTGTTAAGGGTCTTGGTTTTTGTTTATATGGCAGATTTTGGATTTGAGTAAAGCAAACCTTAAATAGCCGTCAAGGGCAAGGAGCTGCATATACACTGGGAGTTGCTATAGGAATAGGAACCTTCTTCACTAAGCTTGGCCTCCCAGAGGACCTAACAGGGACATGTCTGTCTCCCTGCAGGGTGTCCCTCTGGAGTCAGGGTGACATTTCAGCATAAGAGTCAATCAGCAGTCAATACACAACAATCAGTACAGTCAATATATTGTGTCAACCCACACCCAGGAGGAGAAAATAAAATGTGACCTGGAGAGCAGCAAAAAGAAAAGGTGTCTAAGTGCTAGGAGAAAATCTGGGACAACTTCTAGTCTGCTAGTGAGGAAAGCAGGAAAGACAGTGGCTGAAAAGTGTGGTTGGCTCTACAGGACCGTCAGCATTCGAACAAAACACTGCTGAGAAAAGCTTTAAAATATTGCCAGTGAATTGAACTCATAGATCCTGGGAAAAATCAGACAGCGAAAATGCTTTTTTTCTCCACATTCTCTGTCTTTTCTGTAAATACACCCCTTTCCTTATGCCAGGCAGCACAGCAGAGGTGTCACAGACATCAAAGACATTTCTGCTGGCTTTACAACAACCAGAGAGTCCATCTCCTCAGAGGAAATATTCAAGAGGACCCTCCAGATGGTACACATCATTTTCCACTGCTTTAAAGTGAGCCATGAAGCAGAACAAAATGAACTCTATAGGCTGAGGGATCTGGCTCCTTATAGCAAATTTGTGTTTGAAGACATTGTTACAAAAATTGATGCTAATAAATGAACAGATCAAACCTGATGTCTCTGAATCTATAGCTCTGAAGAAATACTTCCTCTCTGGTATCTTGAACATGACCTTCACAGAGGCAAAGGAGAGCAACTATGAACTTTAACAAGTCAGGCATTTTAATGCTAAAAACTAACACAGCTGTATTTTCAGAGATGAGAATACTTTATCTATGTCCTCTAATCACTTTAAATTTTGCAAGGTGACCTAAAAGATACCACCAGTTTCTCCACAGATTCACTTGAAGGAAAGTGTTTTTGTACAGAGTACTCTTGCAGTTGTAGAAATGGATCATAGGTCTTGGCTCAGTGAGGGTGAAATCCTCTCTGAGGAACAGTGAATCTCTTTTCCTTTCAGCTTTTTAAGAGGTCTATGATTGACACAGTCTTGGTAGAATAACAACAATAAATTGTATCTATGTAGAAAAGAAATTTGCAGAGGGTTTTCAGGTTTGGTTTTAGGCCAGTTAGGCACAACTTTCAAAAATTTCAAAATTATCTGGAAGAGAAAGTTTTTAGAAAAATGTCTCATACCAACTGAAATGTCTCGGAGACAAACACTTGATTATGGTTGACTTTTTAATTATATTGAGAATGCAAAATGAAACACATAATAAGAACATTAAACATGCAAAACTATTTTGAAAGGAAATATTAGATGCCGGGTTCCAAAATTATAAAACAGGACATTTTGGCAATGTCAGAATATTTATATCTGCCAAAATTTAATTTCAGTGACTCTAACAGGACTGTGCAAAGCATTTTCATTTCAGAACATCTGCATTTTTAAATTCTACATTTTTTTTCTGGCCAGTAGTAGCATAGTAGTGATTCTAAAAACATATGATTAATCCACCTGTACCTGCACATCTTCCTAGTGAAGAATATGAAAATATTCTTATAATTGGTTTCTATTTTGAGAGGCATTGAAAGAAGTTTCAACTAAATGTTAAGGAGTTCCATTCATATGCAATTAAAATAGTCAAGGAATTATAAAATGAGTTCTTATAATGATGTAAGAATATGACAAACACGAGTGTTGGCTCAATGAGTTCTGCTTTTAATCTTGGCATTAAAAAACCAGGACTGATGTCACCTTATTTTAGTTATTTAAATATTATTCCAGGCCTACCTTCGTCTATAGTTACTGAGGAGAGAGAGGCACTTCCAAGGGAAGATTAATCCCAACCAAAAATAGGTGCCTAAGGTACATGGGATGTTTATCTCTGTAAATTTATGCAGTCTGGGTGAATTGTCTGAAGAGTACTGTCACATTTTGGCACAGAATTCCAGTTTTTGCAAAAAATCAATAATTCTAGAAAAATGAGACAAAAAATACCTTACAAGAAAATGAAAACAATTCATGATAAGGGTTTTTGTAGTTCTTGATATTTCTTAGGACATCACTTGTAAAGCTTCTACTTAGAGTGATGTCCCATCCTTCTCACCACGTGATAAAAGAAAGACAATGGAAAGAGAAGAAATTTAAAGCAGATCCTCCTCAGAACAGGTCTCTCTGTCTCCACACAGGAGCAGTGAAGGGAGCCCTGATGATGCTCTCAGTCACTGGCCTGTGCTGGTGAATGTGCAGTCAGAGCTCAAGCTGAAGCTGATGGGTATCAAGCTTCTACCTGCCTCATTGTTTTCTGTATTCATATAACGAGAAAGAGAAGAGGTTGCATTAACTTTATGCAAGATGAGAAAATACTTAAAACCAAAGAATTTCTGTTTCCTCCGTTTTAGCTTGAAGAGGAATAGCAACCAAAAGAACGGCCATTGTAAGAGCAAATCTTATAACTCAATGTGTTTTTCCCCACAGGAACATCCTAGCCCTTCATTATCTGTTAAGCACAGTCCTCTGACATGTCTAGAACAGGATTTAAGCCTATATGGTTGTCAAATCACTCTCACAGTCTTGTGGTATGCTGTAGGTCTTATGGGAGTAGAGTGGAAAACTCGTCTTTAAATGAATCCGAGTAGAACTTTGAGAGCCTGCATGGATCTCAAATTTGTCTTTAGGGTATACAACAGTTCGTAAGACTGCTACTTTTTTGTGACATAGCTTTTATGGGGGTAGAGCCAGAATATTAAGCTCATTACTTCCAGATGGAAAGGTTGGACAAGACAGAAATCCTTGGCATTGGGACCATGGACAGAGTGGTGTGATACGGACATGACATATTGAAATAATCTAGATAGAAGATACAATGTTAGCCAAGGTTGTCAGTTGGATACTTTTTAAAACATTATATGGTTTGTAACAAGGTATTGTGTATCCTTCAAAATCCTCCAGATTGAAATCCTGGAAAGACTGTGGGGAAAATTGTGATTATTTTGCTTAAGTTACTAGAGTTCATTTTATATATATTAAGAGCTTGGCATCATTTGCCTGCAAGAAATTTCAGGCCAGCAATTTATACCGTATGAGCAATGTACATCATGCTAACAGCGCTTAAATGAGTCCAGGTGCTCATTTGTAACTTGGGATCTTGTGTGTTCTTATTCATGGGCTGTACACCGATAATAGTGTAGTGCCTCAAATGAGAATGCGACTCAGCTATGTCTCAGGAACCACACATCTGTTTAAAGATGTTTCTGCATGAAATCCTTACGGCTACACTGAGAGTTTTCCACCAGGGGGCATAAAAAGTCCACAAGATTAATCACTCTTCCACCGTATTCTGCTTTGGATGTTTTGCCAAGGAAGACTGCCTAAGCCTATTTAGCAGTCAGAAGCT
Organism: Neopelma chrysocephalum; assembly: GCF_003984885.1. NCBI lineage: Eukaryota > Metazoa > Chordata > Aves > Passeriformes > Pipridae > Neopelma > Neopelma chrysocephalum. The sequence continues at coordinate 1,991,061 of NW_020897742.1, read as the reverse complement.
CCATCCTACACATTCAATATGTATATTATCTAAGAGAGAAATAGGAACAAAGGGAGACACGTTACAAAGACTTGAGGAGAACTGCACACTGGACTTAGCTCTTTCATGTAGTCTCTATTGCTCAGATGAGCTGCACATCTGCTTTTGAATGCTGTGTGCAAAATGCTTGTTCATACACATAGGACATTTATGCTTTCTCTGACTTCAGAGAACATATATCCAAAACCATTTCACTGTAGCATTTAAAAAAACCCCACATTATGATCTTTTCTTTTTGTGTGCTTTCACAGGTCCAGTGATGAGCACAGAAGTCTTGTCATAGACCACTATAGAGAGGTATAATACTAATTCCTGTGGATTTTCCTGTATTTAATACACCATTTCCAAACTTATAAGGCTTGATTCAGCTCCAGTCAGTGATATGATGCCTCAGTACAAATCAGGGCACCTTTAGGTTTCTGATCACCTGCAGTCAGTACGTTTTTGCCATTCACTACTGTTGTCCAAATGCACTTAATAAAATGCTTCGTCTTACTCTGATGAATACAGCCTCTCAATTCTTTGGCTTTAAAGAAAACCTGTTTCTAATAATGAAATTATTAACTTAATCACTTTCTTAAAGAGGAATAGTTCAGTAGGTCCTAAAATGCACTACATTACCTGTTCTGTAAACAAAATACAGTAAATACAAATAGGGAGCCCTTTGCTCTAAAGGGGAGCTTTGCACAAGATATATGTTATAACTCTCAAGGGAATTGTGAAAATTTGGGAAAACACAAGGTATGTTTCATACGGTAAACATGTCTATGTGTTAGCTTTTTTCTCTTCAATGTTTATAGAGTTTCATTCTTGTCCAAGTATTTCACTCTTATCCATTCCTTAATGTTCTCTGATTCCACACGCTCTGTTGAGAAAGAATTTTTATGTGAAATTGCAATGAAAAGCTGATAATACCTTCCCAAGTGCACTAACCTTTACAGCATAGGTAGGTCTCATGAACAGATTCAACAGGACCCTGAGAAACACAGAGATGCAATATCTGCAGTCAACTGGCTGTGCAACAGCTCAAATTGTGCACAGGGAATTCCAGGGCTCTAGATTAAAATATTAGTCACAGATAGTCTCATTTGTTTTATAGTCTACTGCTCTTTAAGTATTGAGCACATTAAAAAAAAAAAAAAAAGAAGAGGTCGGAAGGGCTCCATTTTTAAAGAAAACAGTAATAAACAGACTCGTGTAGAGTCCCAGAAAGATCAGAGGACCCTGTGGCAGTAAGTAATAGCCATTCTACTTTCAGGAACTACTAACTCTGAAAGTTTTTCAGATGATCTGTTTTCTAGAGAGACTGTAATGCACTTCTGAAAATCTGGGGTTCTCTTTTACCTAATTGGCTTCAACTCACATCAGCTGAAATCTATACCACCTCTCTCACAGTTACAGAACTGGATAACAAATCAAATAAAAAATAAAAAAAAATTATGCGCTGATTAACTTTATTTTAACCTTAGAAGATATCGGGAAATTTGACCTAGTAAACACTGTTATATGATTTCATCATATCTGAATCAAGACCAATAGCTTGTCCTCAGATAAAGTATATCTTTGCAACAGTGTCTGAACCTGCATTTGAAAATAGAATAAGATGAATGTTTCTCTCAGTCATGTACACTCACAGGTTAATCACAGTTCAGCCACTTAAAACTATTCTACATTCTTTTTGAAAAAGAATCTATGGTATATGACCTTATTTAGGGGAGTTCACAGACTAAATGAATCTATGAACAGACTTAATTATTTAAATTTGAGAGATAGGAAAACTCCTCAGTCATCCTGAAAGAAATAAAAGAGACCTAGTAATAGAGACTAAAACAGATGCGATTGATATCTCTCATAAACAGAAAATAAGACTGCAGTAAAAACCTCTTACTAGGAAGTGTTGAAAGATCCTCAGACATTGTTATCCATCAGGTCAAATCAAAAACATATTTGCTGTATTTATCACCCCAAATTTTGAATTTAGAATGACTAAGTATAAAGGAAAGAAAACTGGCAACAATGGTATGTCTTCAGTGTATTGCCACAGAAAAAAATAGAAATGGATGGAAATACAGAGTTTGAAGTTAGTGGAGGACATGCAAGAGAGGCATGTCAGAGCAGTAAACTTATGATATACTGGTGGGAATTCAGCAGCCTGTGTAACAGTTCATGGGGCCAAAAACTCTAAACCTTATTCATTGCAAACAGGTTCTGGTATGCAAGTTTTGGGCACAAAACCCTTTAGACTAAAAAACCATCTTCAGAGCTCCCACAGACGTGGGACTCTGCCCTGGGATGGGTATGAAGCTCCTTGCCTGGAAAGAAAACCACGTCAGTGGAGTCAATGTACACTGCATTTTATGCTTCAGTGAAGCACGGAGCAAAACTCAGCAGAGATCTGCCTTGAAGGATCATCATTTACCTTCAAACTGTAGGAGTGAGTGAATAGCAATGCACGGTCAAGGACAGAAGAAAGAGATGGAGTTTCAGTGAGTTGTGAAAAGTGACGGTCAATCCACAGGCAGGGACCCTGTGCTTCTTCACAGTCTGTGTGATTTCACATCATCTCAATTCCCTGGAACCATATCAGTATATCTCGATACAGTCTGATGCTTAGATGACACCAGTTTTGGCTGCACTGTGAAACCCTGTCACAAAACCAGTGTTGTTTCAGTATCCTTGCACTTCCTGTGGTGCTGTTGGGTAATTTACAGACATCAAAGTTCTAAGAAAGAATACATGGAAAAATAACTGAACTGTGAGTTCTTCCAGGAATAAGCATGTAGGACCCAGATGGGACACAGCCGGGACATTCAGGAGGAGTCACCACAACTACTCAGCTGATTCCCTGTCCTTTATAATTCTAGTAGAGGGAGTCCTAGCAGAGGCAGTCTGATCCCCAGGGAATCTGTTCCTTTGTAGGATGAACATGTCAATAGATTTTCCATGGGAATAACTAAAATTGTGCCATGTCTTATGCCCAAGGTCTGATGGGATGATTATAATGACCCCCTTGACCCAGAAGATTATAGCTCAGTGGTAGTTTGTCACAGACAAATACAGTAGCCAATGGATTTAAAAAGAGATAAGTTTTACCAGAGTGACTTCAGACAAACATCAGTGAAAAACTGACACTGAAAGGATTCCCCTCTACAAGCAGATACATCAAATGAAAAGACATATTTACTTACAGGAAAAAGAAAGATTCTTTCAAGACTTAAAACTTGGGAAAAGCATCAGCTTTTTAAAATACTTTTTAAAATACATTTTTGCAACAGCTGTCTCAAGTCTTGTGGAAATATTCCAGAAGGGAATCCTGCCCCATTACAGAAGGACTGCTTTGATCACACTGATTGTAAAAGCAGATATAGAAGGTTACAGTGACAGAAACTTTCTATTTCTTTTTCTGAATGTAGAATCTAACATACTAACCAAGACTTTAGCTACATGGATATATGAAATTGTTCCTTCTCTCACCCAGAAGAGTCAAACAACTTTGATGCAATGTAAATTTGCAGCAGTCCATACTCAGAGTAGTTTTCCTTTATTGCATCAAGCTCAGCTAGCAGTGAGGTCAGCCTGCCTTGGCTTTCCTGAGAAGGTAGCAGATGTAGGTGGAGTTTTCTAAGTTGAAAATATTTTGATGAAAGTTAAAAAGTTTACCTTGATATTTCTGAATCACTTTATACTTCTCCACTCCTGTCAGCAAACATTAATTACTAAAATGTTCCTTTTTAAATTATAATCACCCACCTTTTTCCCTTTTTGCTACATTCTCTCACGTGTTTTGTATGGATCATTTGCTTGTGCCAAAACCACTGGCAACAAAATATATGCTTTTAAGGGAGATCCTCTGCTAGGACATTTTTGAATGTCAGAAACCTAAAATTCTTCACCTTTGTGATCTAATATGTATCTTAAGCTTCATATACTTCCATGTAGAATGAAACAAATCATGGCAAATGGAGATATCCAAGGGACTGAAGTGGAAAGTATGTTATTTACTTTCAACTGACTTTACACAGACACAGCAGCTTGTGAATCCTGTCCAAAGCAGTTTCTGAGTTATGACCATGCTGCATATTAAGGTAGAGAGAGAGATGCCTGTAAGATTCTTTTATCATTGCTATAGCATATGGAAAGCTAGAGTGAATAGCCATCCTTGGATCCCCTACTTACATTACAGGTTTATTACTGCTTGCATTCCTATTTTGTGAGTGAGTTGTAAGACCACGTATAACATGGACTAATACAGGATGAGGGAGATAAAGAATATTCTGCTATTGCTATTTGTACTTCACAAGCTGGCGACAGCAGAAAGTGTCCATTTTTCAAAGCTGTCTGAAATCTGGAGGCAACAACACTTAGGTGCTTCAAGTTTACATGCTTGCTTGGTTGCTAGGTGAGTTTCCTTAGGAAGCTAATTCCTGCACTGGCAAACAAATAAACACTTCATTCCTAACCCTGATAAGTAAGGCCAAGGATTGAAGGAAGAAAAGGGGAGCTCTGTGTTTTAGTTAGAGTTCAGCTTCACAAACAGGGACAGAGAGGACAACCTGCCCATGCTCCTCTTTCTTACCACTTCCCTTGGATTTTTGGGAAGTAAGTTTCAGGTCTGAGGTTGAGGACTGTGGGTAGGCAGTGAATCAGATGCCACACTAAACCCAATTGCCCTTGCGAGGGACGGTTGTTCCTGATTCTTTCTTTTTTGACCAAAGCAGGATGACAACAGCTGGGAACCCCTGTTTTTACAGGGTAAACCTGATGACCATGTCAATCCGGGTATCTTCTGCCTGCACAGATCCAGGCATCACATCTGAGCCTCTCCTAGAAATAAGCCACTGATGAAAATTGATCAGATGCTGGAAAACACGAGAGGGAGCAGCTCCCAAGATTGCCTGTTCCACAAAAACACCTACAGGAGGGCTGTCAGAGGGCAGCTGATCCCTCCCTCCCATGCCATGTCCTGCTCATTGTTCATGAGCATTCAGAAGGCAGCAATCTTCCCTGTTGGTGCTCAGAACTGAGAAGTGACAGGGCAGAACACCGTCACTTCAGGGGTAGCCTTGGCTATGGTCAGGATTCCCACAAGCTTTTCCCTTTGTGAATTTGGTGCTATGCCAATTTTGGTAAAGTGACTTGGATTCATAAGTCATTTAGGAGCTTTAACATGTTTCTCCCAAAGTAACTGGCCCAAGGTCGCAGAGGAAATCTGTAGCAGAACTGGGAAATAAATCAAGATCTGAGTCCCAGTCAGGAACTTCAGACACAAAACTACCATTTTTCATAGGAGGCTTAAATACGTGATGAGTTCTTTTATAATCATATAGTTTCCTTTCCAATGCCCTAAAGTTTTCTTGCTACAATCATTAAACTACTAGCTGTCCACTTTTAACAGTTCTGCAGGAATTCTTTCATGTCAGTAGTGTTTGATAATAGGCCACATATGAGGTTCCAAACTTACTTTTTCCATTATTAACCTTTCCTTTACTGATATTTCCCTCAGTATGTTTTGTTCTTATACCCTCCTGCACCATATGTTTATAATCATCTGAAACTTCTGAGTAATCCCATTATTTTTCTATTCTCTCACACATCATAAATGTGGGCTGAGTTCCAGGATAATTTATGCAGGATTAAAACATGGAATTGGCTTCAATTCTTCATCAATGATGTCTTTAGAGTTTATCTCCCAAATTTGTATCCTTCTCAGCACTAAAAGTCTGGGAGATGGAGATCACAAACACATAGTCACACACACTCACACACATATTGAATACCAAAGTAAGTGAAAGATGATGAAAAAACAGGATTCATCAAGGAAAAATACCTCATTCAAAGCATATTGAAATCCAGAAGAAGACTTCCTTCTACTTCTCTGGGCATCACACTAGCTCACTATGTCTAACAGGGAAGCCTGAAATAATTATTGCACTGATGAAGTGTAGAATTGTAGAAACGTTTTTCCAAAGGACAGGCACAAGCAGTGAGTGTATGAAAAGAAAGAGCTGAGTATGTGACAGGAGAAATAGTAACTGAGAAAAATCTGGAAGCCTAAAGAGAACAAGATTCAGCCTATAAACCCAGTGTGTGAGGCAGCAGCTAACACCTCCCTGAGTTCACTGGTTTTAATTAGCTTGTTTTACTTTATCCTGAGGGAGAAAAAGCATCAGAAGTCCTCCCTCCAGAGACTCAAGTGGCTGCTACCTCCCAGTGAAGGAGCTGGTCTGGCTATTCATTCTTCAAACTCATTGGCAGGACAAAGGAGTCACAAAGGCCGCGTCACCAAAGTCACTGAAGACTTAGAGGTGATGAGAGCACTGCAAGTGCAGATGGGGCCAGAGTGTGCAACCAGGGACTCCAAAGCCAAGCACAGACGAGTGGCGGTAGAGGGAGGAGCAAGCTCTGAAGATAATGAGGGAGGACAGGAGTCGCCAGGAGCAGCTCTGGCTGGAGGCAGCTTTTAGAAGCTGGCTCAGGACTCACAGTCTATTTTAAGAGCCATTTTGCCAAACCTACTGAACCATCTCCAGCTATAGATCTTGTGGCTTCAGGCAATGGGCCAAACATCCATCTTGAAGATAGATGTGTTCCTCTCAGCATGCAGCCTTTGTTCCAGTAGATGAGGTAGTCTTTTGGTAGGACAGAAGACATAAATGTAGCATGAAAACCCTAGTTTCCTTCAGTCAAGCACAAGCTTCTGCTTATAAAGAGAAAATCAGATGTTTGCTAAAAACTAGCACTATTCTGACTTATTTATGATTTTTCTAAACTCCCACAACCAGCATTACGATTTCCAATGGTAGTTGCTAGCTTGAAATAAAAGTAATTTTAGTTCCTAGGTGAAACATAGCAGTTATTTTTTTTAATTAAACTACTAATTTCTTGATCCATTAAAAAAATGCAGGTGACTTTTTCACTGAACCCTAGTGGTATTCACATGCTTTTGGATATGGGAGAAGAACTGACAACTATGGTAAAGGGTAGGTGAAGAAGCATGTTTGGGGTGTGGCGGGAGAGCAGGGTCCCTCTTTTGTGCAAATTGGCTTACATTTTTGTTAATCTGTGGCAGTAACTTGCTGGTGTAGGAGTCAAAAATTGAAATCAGTGGTAAAAAGAAAGATTGGCACATAAACATAAGTGAAACAAGTGGAAAAGGCAAGAGTGCAGAGGATGATAAAAAACCTAGTTCTACTTGAGAGGACAGACAGAAGAACCTTTGGCCACAAGATCAAAATATTCTCCACAGCCCAGGTTGCACCTTAACAGTGGGACCCTCTGTGTCTCCTGTATTTTCAAACAATTCCAGCAAGAGAGAAAAACAGAAGGCCTTTCAGGAAAATAATTCAGTACTTTGGAGCAGGCTAAAAGGTGTGATGCAAACAGAAAAAAGAGATGCATGCAGCTTGAGATAACTGGAGTCAGCTTCAATATTGGTCCTAAACATCAACTGGGATGAATCCCAGATGAGAGAGGTATCTTATGAGAAAAAAGGTTTTATTTTGCAATTAAAGAATATATGGTAGTGACTTCATATCACAGCTATAAATGTCACTTAGCTTCATTTTGTAAATTCTGAGTGCAGGACATCAAAACCAAAAGCCTTTTAGCACAGTCCTTCTTCTGTATATTTTTTACATCTTATGGGAAAGAGTCTATACATACGTTTATTACATGTTACTTATAGGCCTTTCCAGTCCAGACTGAAAACTCTCACAGCACACTCCTGAAGACATCTCACCCCTTGTGGTGCCCTTCTGGGTGGTGGAACTGAGTGATACCTGATGGGAAGGGGTTGTGCCTCAGCATTAGGATGAGAGGCAGTGACAGGGTGCTGGCAGAAAGTCCGGATAACAAGGATTAATCAGGCAGTTCCAGAAGGACTCGAAATGATCTAATGTACATTGCTAGGGCTGCAGCAGCTCATTCCTCTATTTTTAATGAAAATAGAGTCCTCTGCAGAGAGAGGAACAACATCTGCATGAGGAAATTAAATGGGCCAAGGACCGTGATTTGTCCCTGAGGCCATCTGGCACGGCATGACTCACATTCATACCCCTCCAAAACAAAGTGAGGAGTGGTCCTCAGCCTGTGTCACCTGAATTGTGCCCAAGCATTAACCAGGATGGTGTTTGATGCCAAAACCAGTCCCAGAGATCCAATTTAACTCTGTGGATAACTGCGTGACAGTAGTGGGTCTGTATCCAGGCCTTGGTCAGTTCATTGATAAAGTCACTGACAGTTACTTTTACCTTCTCTTGATTACTACTTGATACCCTACCTTCCTTGATAAAATATTTACTGAACAACAACAATAACAACAACCACAACAATAAAGAATTATGGATAGTGTCAGGAGGGCACTGGGACATGCACTTAGACAAAACAGGTAAGATGACACTGCCTAGATGTTGTAAGCAATCTGATTTGGAGAATTGGCATGGGTTTAAACCATTTACTACCCATTAGCTCATTTTGTGGAGTGATTTTCTTGAGTGCAAATTGGATTGTATTTAAAGGACAGTAAACTGTACCCTTGTCTTCCAGAGTGCATTGCAAGCTTTTCAACTCCTGCAAATAAGGTTTTTTTAAATTATACTTTTAATAGCTTCAAACCATTTTTATTAAATGCACACTAAAATTACAACAATGATTAAAAGTCATCCTTTCCATTTTTTGAAAACCAAAAATGAAAAGTTTGAAAAATGGAAAAATAGTGAATGCATACTGTGAGCACTATAAATTGGAAAAAAAAAAGGAAAATGGGACAAAATTCGAACTTATCAGTGACAGCGAAATGCAGACAGCTCCCACAGCTCTGAACATTACAGGCTACAGCTGTTTGTGGCTGTGGGTTTTCTGCCTGATGACCTTTCAGAAATCTGAAGAGCTGGAATAAATATTGTTGCAGCAATAAAGTCATATTTGAGTTGGAGGGATTTGAGGTGGGCACTGCTGTGGTCAGTGCCTTTGAGAATCTGTGTTTTGGGTCCTTGAGGACCTTGCTTTTCCAATCTGATAGTTCTTTGGAGGGCTGGGGATCCAGACACAGAGTCACTTGAGGCTGCAGGATGAGAGAGAGTGGGAGGGAAACTTCAGTGCAGCATATTTTCTGTAAGGGCTTCTTGTCTGTTCAGAATCACATTAATCTCCCTGTCCTTTCCCACTGACTCCTGGGTCATTGCAAGGTTTCTCAGCCGACTTCCCGCTCATGGAAAGGCTGTTCTCTGCCAGTTCCTGGGCTGCATTTTCACATGTTCAGCTGCAGTTCTGAAAAGCTGTGAGTTCTCCAACCATTTCCTCACCCTCAGATTTTGCAAGACATTTTGATAAGGGAAATGTATCCGAAAGCTGCTTTGTGAAATCCTGCTCATAGTTCAAAAAGTAACCAAGGGGTTTTTTTCCTCCAGTTTCTATCACAAATAAACAATTCCTGCCTTAAAATGTCATCCTTATAATCTCTCATCAGCCTCAAGGGGGCTGAAGGCAGTAAATCCTTTCCAACCTATGTTCATATGCCTAGAAGTCCTGTTGCAAGGAACAATCTTTGCATTCCAAAGGTCTTTTCAGTGAGCAGCCAACTGCTTTGAGTTGCTGGCTTGATACTTTTCCCATTGGTTTCTGTCACAGAAAAAGTGGGTTGGCAAGCACAGACACCAGCTTTATCTTTATGTGCAGGAAATTTTGAGGTAGGATGAGGGCAGGACTATTTTGAGAAATAGGGAAGCAGGCACTAGATGTTCTGAGCAGATAAATGTTCTGGGCACTGACATTTCTGCAGCTGTAATTCAATTATAATACTGGTGCATTTGTCACTGATCCAGGGGCTCAGGGAGCAGGGAAAATGATTGCTTAGGAGGTCTAAGGGGAGCAAAGCAAGATATTTTCTGTTGTTAGTCACCTGCTGTTTTGCGTGACTGGGAAAATTTAGCCATTTATTCTGGAATAAGTGAAAAAGATTTAGTACAGTGTTAACAGAGTTTACATGTTCATTTTCTAGAGTTTTGAGGCACAAGGCTTCTGGTGAAATACATGAACTTTGGAAATTGCTACTTGGTCCATTTGCAGTTAATATGACTTGAATGCATTGTTACTTGGTACCTGTGGTGCAAGGAAAACACCTCCTGTAGTCTTGCACTAATAGGTACTGCAGGATGGACTTTAAAAGGTCCCCCAAAGTACCTTAAAAGCAGTGCAGTACATGAAAAATGAAATTATTTCAAATGTTCTTCATAAACTCATTTATTCCTAGTTTGTGACACGCTCAGTGAAGCATACCAGGCAAAGTGACCTCTGTTGGATCCATAGCTTTTTAGGGGAGCAGGGCACTGGAGGCAGAAGATCCTACAGCAGGAGGAGCATGAAGGGTCAAATCCTAGGAGTGTAGCAGTGGGGGGAGAGTTGTTAGAGCCACTGAGTACCACAGGTTAGTTAGAGCACATCCCCAGCTGAGTGCATAAAAGAAGGAGATGTGGGGAACATTATAAGCAGGGTGAGAGGGAAGGCATGGAGATAAGTAGGGCTGAGATATGTAAATGTATGGTACAACAAATGGCAAAGTTTCTGATACTATATTCAAGGAGTCCTAAGATTTACTTGAGTATACACATAGGCCATGGTAGGTGTGATGAGTTCCAGCCACAGTCCTGTCATTCTGTAACTTCTTTTCTGGGAAGTCAGAGTGTTAAATCTGGCTTTCTGGACTAATTCCAGCAAGAAACATCTGTGTTTCAACCTATCTGCAACTAATATTTAACTGTGAATTTTACAGGAATTTGAATTTATAATCAAATGTTTACAAGTCACAGACATTACGTAATACTCATTGCACAGTAGTAAGTAATGAAGATAGCAGGACCAGACTGGGATAATCTGAGCACAGTGATTGAAAGCCATAGTGATACAGCCTGTGAAATCAGACTTTGTCCTAATCTTATACTACAGCAACCACTATAGAGATGCTGATGACATGTCTATGCTGTTGCCAGGTTGCGTTCTTGCCCAAAGGCCCCTTGTTGCTTGTTGGAGAAGCACATGCCCTGAGAATCTAGGAAAAAGTCAGGCAATGCCATTCTTCACTGGGATTGTGCACCAGGCTAGAATCAGACTCAGCACTGCACTGCTTGAGCTTCAGTAGCTAGAGGAAAATGACATAAGAACAGAAAGTATGCATGAAAGAAGTACACCTGACAGCTCCAATATTACTTCATTTCACCGTAGAAAAACCTTCCTATAATAAGGTTTGGTTCAGAATAGCAAGGAGGTGTTTTCTCTTCAGTAGTGTGAACTACATGAAGAACGTCTGAATGCAACAGTCTTCCCTGCCTCACTTTGCATAATATACGCGGATGTCGTGTACTTTTCCCCCCTTCTCTAACCCTTTCCATTGTGTCACAGGCTCTCCATAATTGGCAAGATACGTTCAATTAAAATAAAAGGCATTTTTTCACAGTAGGCCATAGACTAACCCCAGTATAGTGATAAAGTATCTATACAAACATGAAGCCAAATCCCATAGCTTGAAGTCTTTTAAAGACAAAGATTATGCCTTCCTGCCTACCAAATAGATGCTTTGTAAAAATAGAAACTGGAGGAAAATCATCTGCACTGTGTAATATCTAGAAATAGGTGCTTCATTCTGGGACTGCACCACTCTTCTGTCCTAACATTTTCCCATGTCTTCTAGAGCAACTTCTATGGTCAACTCACACTCCATCACTGCCTTCCCCAACCCTTCCAGCTATGGAAGCATGTCTTTGTGACTGCAGAACCAGACTTTTGGACCTAGCAAGCAGAGTATCAAGGTTTCAGTGAGAAAGAAGGATCATATTTCCTCATTCCCTATTTTTGCAGACTGTTTTGGTTTCTGAACTTCCTCTGGTTGCACATGATGAGAAAGGGGAGATGAATTTTAAAAGACAATCCTGTGGACAAACTGAGATCAGAGATTGTCATCTCACTATGGAAAAAGGTGTGGTCTCTGAGTCCTAGAAAGGGATTGTGGAAGCAGCTTTCTCCTAAATATTTTAGGATGACTTTGGTTCCTCATTGTGATTTCAAGGGATCTGAATTATAACAACCTGGTTTAAATCATGCTCTGCTTAGGATGACTATATATATATAGTTGTTTAGTCATATATATAAATATATATGACTGTACCTAAAGGGGGGGGTAAAAATGGGTAGAGCCCTTCCCAAATCTTCGTTCGCGAAGCCTAGCCATGATGACCTAAAGGGGAACCTACACATTTGCTTATTTTTAATATTTTACAGCAGTCTCTGACAGATCTTCCAGAACGAATCTCAGCCACTGTTCAAAGTTTAGCAAGAACTGAAGACCACTCTTGGAAGGCCATTTGGATGTACCTGCCATGCTTTAGAGGCTACAGGAATTCAATACAATAGGCATGTCCAGAGAGTGACTCAGAAACACAGGATGTGCTGTAGCCCTGCTTAGTCTAAAGGTACCTGACTTCTAGCAGTGGATGTTACCAATGTACAGTTAAAAGTGAGAGCCATTGTGCAAAGCACTGCAAACCTGAACCTTTTCTTTTCATCCAGTGATCAGGAAAGATGTGGCCCACAGAGTCATGCAGAAAAATTTGCAGGAAAGTGTAAAACCAAAACTATCCCAGTGATGCCCTGGCCAACAGAGCCCCCTCAGAGCTGGGTGGTCCAAGCTCTCCTTTCTTGTCTTCTGCTCTCTGCCTCTGACCACAATCTCATTTGATTGTCTGGGTTCCTAACAGCTACAGAAACTTAATTTGGTCCTGGATAAAAAAGGGATGCAAATAATGGAATACCAGTATTCCTGTTATATCATCAAAGCATTATGATACTGATGAAAGAGGATGATCTGTACTATGTTATAACCCAGGACCAGAGTCTGTTAAAGGCCATTTCATACACAGAACCACTTAAAAATAATTTTAGAATTTGAACTGTGTAAACATTAATATGATTTTGGAGCCATAAAATAAATTTTCTCCTTGCATAAATGAATTTCTGGTGCAATATGTACTAGAGCTCTTCTGTGATATCATAATGAAAATAACAGTAGTGTCACTGTAGTCCAGGGCATTGCTGAAGACAATAGGAATTTTTTTAACAGAGGAAGACAGCCAAGGAAAAGCTAGGCATGTGCTCTGTTATGCAGAAAATGTTCTCATCTTAAAAAACCCCATGTTAGCAATTTAAAAAAATAACAGCCCCCAAAAAAATGTACCCTACCAAAACCAACACAAAAACCCAAGTCAAACTAGCAAGGACTGGAAGCATTGAGAACTAAAACATACAGTAGGCTAAGGAAGAAAAAAGACCATTATTCAAAGCATCCCTTTGTAGCACTGTGGTACATTTGGGGGGGGTGGGCAGAGGGGAAAGTAAAAGAAAAAAAATGAATCAAATTTTTACTGAGATTTTTAGTATTGTATTTTAGTATTGTATTTATTTTCAGGGGAAAAATAAATAATTTGTGGAATTCTTTGGATTATTATATCATCTGCACATATCTGCTTTATTATTAACAAGGAGACAAAGACCAATAGCAATTATTAGGAATACATGAATCCAGGTAATGCCTAGATAAATGCTATCAGAGGAAACAATATAATAACAAACGGACCGTAGAGAGATACAAATTTTTACCTTTAGGATGGTCCAAAACGGAGATGTGTGAGCAGTTGATGGGTACCACGCAGAGTGCTGCTCCCTGGTGTGCAACAGGGGCAATAGCAGAAAGAATACGAGAAAGAGGAAAGGACATCTGTGTACACATCCATCCACAGATGGTTTACTTTTTTCATTACTGGCCAGAACACTTCACAATTTTCATAGCTGGAAAGTTATAGCCTTGGAAACTATATGTATTTTCCAATTTATCTACAGTACAAGGTTTAAGACTAATGATGGAGGAAAACGTACCCATAGGTGAGTCTCTTTTGGAAGGCTTTCAGGATCCTCTGCAGAATCTGTTCTAGACAAGAATCTCTTGGAGACTGGCAGTTTGCCTCGCATGAATGTGAAGACCTTGGGCATTCCTCATGGCAATGAAGATGGCAAAGGTACATTGCTTTGTGCGGTATTGTCACAATATGATTACTAAGGGAGATGGTAATAAAGCTATTGTGACTATATAAAAAAACCCCTTCTTTATGTCATGCCCACCAGAAGGCTTCAACCATGATGTAATCTATCTGTTAGCATACCTCTGTGAGTGCATAATTATTACCATCTCAGTGAAAGACAGGCCAACAGGGGTCCTGGCTTGTACAACATCACAGAGGAAAAAAATCCTGAAATTAAAACTTAAATAGGTTATGTTCCTCCTGAATTGAATATCAGTGCTTGTAAATGCCTCACCTTTGTTTTAACAGAGTCCACAATCCTCAAGTCCATATTGATGCCTTAAGCCCCTAATGCTTTTTTATTTTTCTATTTTTCTACCTTATAAGTTTTATAGGTAATAGAAATAGACTTTAGAAACCCTTTCTCCCTCCTCCCTGTAGCACCCCTCAGTTTATACATTCCCTAATCCTCTCACCCTATCCCCATATCTAGTAGAAAATGTTTAGTCTTTTAGTCAAGGCAGGCCTGTCTTGTTTGGAGAACGCTTGTATCTTGGCCTAAACCGCAGGACAGAGTCAAAGAACTGGGTCACCCTGCTCTCTGTACGCTGAAGATGAAGAAGATGATGAAGAGGGGGTCCCAAAAAGCACCCCAGACCCAATTTCAAGAGGCGGGCCAGGGGGTGGACCAGGCCAAAAGTTATAGGGTGGACACACTTAGGATTGGCCAAATATTGTTATAAATGTAACATCCCGGGCACAGCCCGGCGCGCGCGTCGTAACATCTATTGCCTTGGCAAAATTAAATCCCTTTCTTATCTCACCCCAGCTTACGGCTCCTGAATTTTTTTCGTAGCACCAGCTGAGCAGGCATCAATATTAATGTTCTCCAGGTGCCTCAGATTTGGTCCTCAGCTCCCAGCTGCCTCTGTTTGGGCAGCACTGAGCACCCCAGTGTTTAAATCCTCCCTGTCCCTGACAGAAGGCACAATTAAAAAACTCTTCTGCTCAACCTGCTCTCAGCCTACACCCTACAGAATAATAATAATGGCCCATCTTCGCGAACGAAGATTTGGGGAAAGGTCTTTTACCTTTCCAGCCTGCGCAATGGATTTTTTAGGTGAGACACAGCCTGCGCTGAACTGAGCCCACCCTTTAATCCTAAGGTTCATCTGCCGGGGCCAAGCAAGCTTGGACAATGGCAGTGAGGTCCTCAGGACGTAGGTTTGTTTAGAGTGTCCTTCTCATAGATGGATGGCCACACAGGGCTAACGACCTCCATCAGGCCAGGAGACCGGGATTTGAACCCGTGGTCGCAGCAGTGAAAGTCCTGCACGCTAACCACTAGGCCACCAGGGGTCTCAACCCTACAGAATAGGCTCCAGGCAAAATGCGGCCATTCCCTGTCTTTTATCCAACACCACTGTCTGTACTGCTTACAGGAGATGCAAGCGCCCCTGACAGTAGCATTCCAGTCACCAGGCCTTAGCTTGTTTGTAGGTTATATGTAGGATCTGTGTGGGAGGGCAGATGGAGGGTCTGGAAGGAGGGCTAGCTCTGTTCAGATAGCCTAAAGGCAAAACCCGCTACACAAGCTGAAGAGAGAGCACAAGGGGGTTGTCCTGGCAGGGCTATTTTTAGCTTCATCTGGATCATATTAAGTATTCACTGGCATCTGAGACTCCCTTTCTCCCACTCAGTGATGCTACAGGGCCATATTTGATCCGTGTGCATAAAGACTTATCACAAGAAAGACTTGAGCAGTGACAGCCTTGATCCCAAACAAGTTGTAACTAATGTGTTGTTAGTAGTGACAAATGAGGAGGAAATATTATTTTTACAGCTGTGAAAGAAGGACTGGTCTAGATTCACTGTTGAGCTGAGCCCTGGCTTCTCAGCTAAACAGTAGCATCTGGAAATGTGAAACCTAAATAAGGGGGATGCTTTGGTCCCAGAAGAGCAGGATTTTAGCCACATCCTTCCTTGTTCACCCATTTTCTACCATCTGTATCAGACAGTTTTCTACTAAGTGGCTTGGGTTTGATGAGTCATTCTGATACTGTGCATCAGAATTGGAACAGAACTGCCTTTTTCAATAGTGCAGGCCGCTGATTTTCTTCAAGCCCATCTTCTTTCACTGAGGAGAAATCTTTCCTGTCCCTCTAGGAATACTTTTGCCACCATACTATGCTGTATTAATCAAGAATTCTGGATGATCCTGGATGGAGCTTGGCAGGATTAACCTGGATTTAGCAGACAGAATGACTACAGAGTAAATCAGAAAGAAAACACCCTTTTCTAATACAGTCATAAATTGCTTGTTTCCCCATGAAAAGGTAAAGTGTAACTGGTAAAGTCTAACTCATATCCATTGATGCAGGGAAAAAAAAAGAAGCAGAAAGCAAACAGAAAGTTGGGGTTTTTTTAAACTATTGAAAAAAAACCCAAAACATCTTGCTTCTTGGGAACTGGTAGATCACACAGTTTACATTGCTGCTCTGATATTTAATAAAATACAAATTGATGAAGGCACAGAAAGATGTTCTACAGCATAAATATTTTTTGAAGCAGGAAGTTTAGATGCTGCTAAAAGACTGTGACTTCTGTAACTCTCCTGCAGGTTTCCAGAAGCTTGGATATTCTATAGTTTTTTTTGTAATACACTATGTTTCCATAATGGAAAGTGCAAAAAATAACAATTAACACTGAGATTTGTATTTACATAGTGGAGGGTATTAGCACTATGAGTGAGGCTGACAAAGATTGGTAGATGAACTGTGTTTCCAGTACCTATAAAGCTGGGATATTTGGCACTTGCTAGGAATGAATATTCCATATTGAGGATTTAAAACTTTCCAAAATTCTTACATATATAAATTGCAATTTTGACACCTGCCCTGTAAAGTGCAAGTGTGAGGAATGGACTCACAGGAATAATCATCCTCCACATACTTTTTTGAACATTCATATGACTTTTCCAAATAATTGCTCCTTGAATTTTATACATTGTTATACCAGGTGGCAAACTGGAATGGAATAAACTGCATAGTACCTTGTTATGTAATGGGAAAGCATGCAATACCTAGTGACATATCCAACAAAATCTATACCTATCACTTCCTCCTTTTGAGTGGGTTGTTTACTAGACTTTATGGGTTGGATTTGTGTTTTCTATCTGCAGGTTCCAGGGGCTCTGTTTTCATTGTTCACACCAATTTGAAGCATTCCCTCATGCCAAGACATTTGTGTATGATTTTATCTGGGGTAATGGTGATTTATTCAAAGAAAAATTTCTGCCTGCATTTTGTGGTGAGTTTGGCAATCATCTCTTTTCCAAACTTGCCATATCCTTCAAGAAAGAGGAATTAGGTTTAAGAGGCTCTGCAGCTGTTTGGCACCTGATATTCAGAGCTTATTATTATTAGTGATTTGTGATCTCTAACCAGTCAGATGACTCCTTTCTCTAAACATCTTTTACTTTATTTTTTTCACAGGGAATGTAAAACTTTCCTCCTTTAAAGTCCAATGAGGGGAGGTGAAGACATTTATTTTTCAAACGTTAATAAAGTGAACTTTATATTATTATTTCAATGACTGATTAAAAATATTATTTATATCATATGAGTGCTTCCATGCGTATTATAGGGTGTTTCATTTGTGATTCATCTGAGACAGAACAGTTCCCTTTAACTTAACAGTCCTACAGAATGACCCCAAATTATTCACAGAACGTTATGTAATGTAAACAGAAGTGCCTCTGAGTAACGTATATATTTATGGTTTTCCATTCTATGGAAAAAAGAGATTTGTGTTTGCAAAGATTTAGGGAAGTCCTGTGGCTTGTATTAAGCAGGAGGTCAAAATAACTAAGCACAGTGATCTTGTTGGTCTTACACTCCACGAATCCTTAATGAGCTACACTATGTACAACTCACATAGCCCCATTCCACCGGCTCCAGTGGTAGCGAACCCACTTACACCGATGGAGGACTTTGCTCAATATCTTCTCTTTCTCTTCATTTACCAAAATGGGCAACCAAATCTTGCTAATTGTATTGTCATGGGCAGGTTCTGAACAAGTCTCTCCACAGATTTTGTTAATGGAAATCGATTAGATTGTTCTGCTCTTGCAGAACAACCCGTGTGCTGAGCTGTGTCATGCTCAGCACTGGCCATAATGGGTAATGTAGTCACAGAACTGAGCAGAGGTCAGCAAGCTCCATCTTCTAAGTAAACACTTCTACACATCTCCAGCACCAAAAGTCATTGCCATCAACTATATTTGAAATCACATCTCATTCAGATGTGGTTTTTTTCCTTAATATCGATCTGAAGTAATGCTTCCTTTGCCATGTGCTTTCTTGGAACATGTTTCTTCTGGAGCCTCAAGTTGGTACTGGGGTCGTGTATTTGGGCCAAGAGTTTGCCTCAATCTGGATTACATATGGGTGATATTAATTACTGCAGATAATAGCAATATTTTAACGTCTTTCATCTGGAAATCCTTCAAGAAGTATACCATTGTTACTGAAGTATGAAAAACCCCTGAGAGGTTGGTGAGCATTGCAGGCATAAATATGGCAGACCTTAGAGTAATGAAGCAGTCTCAACTCCTAGTCTCCTGCCATAGCCACTAGAAAATATTACAGAAGAGACACCAGGTTTAACTAAAAAGTCTTATTATAAAGGCTTTTTGTTTGTATTTACATCATTGTGATCCTGCTGAGTTCAGTAAGCTTTCACTGGACACTTTTGGTTGGTTCTTATCAGCATGTCCAAAACAATGATTGTTGTTTTAAAAATCCTCATGGAAAGCTGTACTAAAAATGTGATTTTTCTAGCTGATTCTTAGGCTTTTTTTTTCTTTTCCAGGACTCTCTGTTCTGTACAATGCAGAGGTGCTTCCAAGATGAGTCTCACACTCAGAGATACTCATGGTGCTCACAGTTTGTCGCCAGTGGGCTTTTGGCCAGTTATCCCAGCCCACAGAACTGGCAGACTATACTCAGAGCTATTGGCCAGGAACCTAGAGACATTCCCAAAGTAGAAAAATAGTCCTTAAAAATAATTATCTGGCCACTACAGCTGAGGAACAGTTTCAGTACCATGGTTGTAAGAAGCAGTTCTCATTTCCATCAAAAAGTTTTCTGGTTAAAACCAATTAGTTTATGCCTGGAATAGGGTTTGTATCAACTGTTCAAAGGCAGCCTAGAGTGAGTATTAGATACGGTCTGGGAATCCAGCAAACTGATTTCTACTACTGGAATATGAATGTTCATGGGAAAAATAATCTGAGTTTTCTGTTCTTTCAGTTCCTGTGTCTGTCCAAAGTGAGTGATTACATGGACTCCATTTATAAAGCACCTCGACATCTGCAGAGCACTAGTCTAACAGCTGGACATTATTATTAGTCTGTTCAATTGATGTCTTATACTATAACTATGGCAATAGTATATCTGAATGACTTCCAAAGGTAAAAATAAACAATGTGGTTATTTAAACATAATTTCTCCCATAAAGGGAGATGTGCATTTCTTTTTAGTTCAGCATTAACAAATACCAGCAAAATTCAGATTGGAAGGATAAGCAGAAAGGGAAGTATAGGGAAAAAGTTGGATTTGGACTGAAAAGTGAGATTTGCATAGCTTCCAGTGGAATTAATTTTATGATTCTGATTTATAAATCTTACCTTATGTAAATGAATTTCACTGATTGAAAGGTTTCCAGAGAAAGGAGCTCCTAACAATGGTTAATATTTTGATGGATGAGAGTCCATCACATACATTAATCTCTGCAGGCAAAAAGAAACAGAGGGGTTTATCCTGTATGCATCATGAATAAATGCTTCACACTGTGGGCAAGGCACCAGACTTCAAAAGCTAAAAGTAGTTGGTAGGAAGGCTTGACATTTGACCAAGGACAGCTGCAAAATCTTTTCCTCCTATATGATGAAAAACAGTTATAAAGATTTACCTGAGACTACAGACCAGTGCTTTGGCAGGTATTTAACACCAGTTCAGAGTAAGTTACAGTTCTGTGTTTATTCTCTTGCTCTATATTGCCTCACCACCAGTTTTAAAGATTCTTGGAATTACTGCATGAAAAGTCACCCCCACTTGTAGATTCATCAGGCTTAAAAAGTAAAGGAAAAAAGTACACAATGTTCTCAGGGATGTATCTGATTTCTCTCACTATTGTGTTTTCATAGCACCCTTGCCCACCATATCCTATGAGAATTCATTACGCTACAAGCATAGCTCTGCAAAAACCCTTTGAAGGAATGATGAGGAATAAGCCACAGAAGCTGCTTCTATTGATATTCTATATGCTAAAGGTATTTGCCCCAGGGAGTGATTCAAGCTCAAGGGGTGTAGCATGGTCACATCCAGACCATCCAGAACACACTGATCAGAGCACACAAGACAGCACTTGCCTATGGGTCTCCTCTGTCACTGTGTGATATCTCTGTGGTGATGAGACTTGATTATTTTATAACTTTTATCAGTTTATGGTGTTAAAAATAATTTATGTGCTTTCTTGCAGCCCACTAGAATAGCACTTTTATGGCATGAGACAGACATTATGTGCTGCATATCTTGACACATGATAGCGTATGGAAGTGCTTGAAGTCACAGGGCTGTGTAGAGCAAAGAGATCCAAGCCAGGTGCATCTATCTGTTCTGCCTACTGGTAGCAGTTTGGGAGCAGAATTTCCCCAAGAAATGCACTCGATGGTTTCCAAGGGTGCTAACTAATCCACTCCAGAAGGAAGCCCAGAAGTGAACTGCACTATATCTACACAGGGTAGACCGCCAAGGGACCACGATAGATGAAGGAAGTAGGGACATATTCATTTGAGAGTGCAGATGTATCCAGATGAAAAAGGATAGGTATTTATGAGTTGAGTGAAGTTGCAAATGCAATTAACAGTCTGGGTTCTGCAGAGGAATCCACAGAGACAGCGCAAAGATAGTGTCCTAAAGCAGCTAGTGGTAGTGTCCCAAAGAGCGCGTGGAAACATGAGAATTTCAGCTAAAAGAGAGAATGATGCCAAAGCATCCACTTTTTTTGAATCTTCTTCTACACAAAGGTGACTGCTTTTTTTCTTATTACTACTTATGTCTTAAGTGTCAAACACCAAGAACTCAGTCCCCATAAACAGTTGTTTTGAAAGATGAAATATATGTGGTCAGTTTTGTCTACGAAAAGTTCTTTTGATGTGCAGCTACAGCAGTGAGCAGGAATCAGCAGATGCAAGCAGGGGAGCAGAAGGGGAAGATCCAGATTTTATAGATTTATTTATTTAAAGCAAATTCTTTGATTCAACATCGCAGTCAGCTCTGTCAGATGTGTAAGTCACACTACGTCAGTGAAGGCTGAAGGGCTGATTCTTGCTTAGAGTTATTCTAAAGCTCACTGTCACTTCTGCCACTTTAATACATTAGCTTCTCTCAGTTGCTGTTCTCTAGCAGTGAGGTAAATCCAGTAAGATTCATCCAGTCCAGGGCAAAATGGCTGGATCAACTGTATGAGGTTCAACAAGGTGAGTCCTGCACTTGAGTCACAACCTCTTGAAGTGGTACAGGCTGCAGGCAGAGTGGCCCATTCCTGAAAGTATTTAAAAGACATGTAAAGGTGGTACCTAGGGACATGGTTTGGCAGTGGATTTGTCAGTGCTGGGTTAATTGTTGGACTCTATGATCTTAGAGGTCTTTTCCAACCTAAATTATTCTATGAAAATTAAAATTGCAGGGATGTTCTTCATGTTATTGCACATCTTTAACTGTGGTACATAGGATACAATACAAAGATTTAACAACAAACCCTGCAGAAGCTCCATCTCGGAATACCACATAACACAATGAACATTGACTCTTTAGTTTAAATACTCAAGTAGCTGGAGATCTGCCTGTAAATCTCATCTCCAAAATAAACAGAACCTCCACCTGAATGGTCTAACTATTTGGATATCATAAGGGGTTATTCTTCAGAGGCTTTAACACACAAGATTGTCCTGGTTCCAGGACAAAATAGTTAATTCCAAAAAATTGTTAATAGTTATTAGAATAGAATACAGGATGGACTAAGTTCTGCGTCGGGCAGCTGAAATTCAGCTCAGTTCCTCCTTACTGTTGCTAGTGGCTTAACACTCTGGTGGTTGAGCTCTGGGAGGTGCTTGAGATCTTCTATTGATTGTGCAGAGAAACCGGACAGATCATTTTTTCTTCCGATTCTTGGAGCCTGGGACATATCTGAAAGTAAAGCTTTGCAACACCGAGAGTTTGTCCATGCAGTTGACAGTAGCACCCTAATATGCGCTCCGGCCACAGGCTGCCAGTCTAGAGGGCATCTACTTTGAAGCTGTGGTGTGTTGACAGACCAAAGACAATTTAAGGAAGTACCACCTTCAAGTTAGGCAGATCACTAGCTCTAGCAACATCCTTAGTGTTAGCAGAGAGCATCTCACTGAATGTGGCAAGACAGAAATCAAAGTGTGAGTGAGCTGGTGCTGGGACATGTACATAGCTTAACTTATCTACAGGCTTAATGGCCAAATACATCTTGAGATATAGCCCTAATGACTGTATTGTTGGGTTGTATTAATTTTTTCATTGTGCCCAGCACATAGCCTGTAGAATGTGTGTGATTATCAGGACAAAACACTAACCCAGAGACCTTGTCTTGCTCAACTTTTTTTTGTCACTAGGAAATCTGAAAGAGGCTACATACATATCTTATATTCCTAGTGTTTCAAGGAAACATTAGATTACTGTATACACACTGCTAAACTTTCTTTATTCTAATGAATAAGGAAAACAGTATTTACCAATGTGGCCTACTTAGCAGGAAGGTTTATGCTCTACCAGTGTAGTGGAATTATACTTGACTGGTAAAAGTGTAAAGCAGCAAACTAAACAGTAGCTTCTTCCAGATAGTATTGCCACAATTAACAGAAGTGTTTCTCCATTCCTCTGCAATATAGCTGCTTGTGAGGTCCACTTATAATAATGACATCTGATGACTTGCAGGCCAAACACAAAATAGTTATTCCATCCTTTTACATGAAGTAGAAGATAATTATTTTTTGAATTTTTATTAACAGACCCAGAAGCTGCAGTAGTTTATGCTTCTATTGACTCAGATAAATCTGAGGCATCAAATATGGTGAATAAAGGACCAGTTTGGTTTACATTTTCTTTCCACTCTGCTACTGCACAGAGCTGGAGAGAGCCGAGTCCCACTGTTCCTACAAAGTGATGTTATCCTTGCAGCTACTTGTGTCAGCCAAGCCATATGGACCATGCATTTGAAGGATGACCTCTGTTCGGGTCATATTTTCACAAAATTTTAAAAACAACAGGATCGTTTTCTTTTGTTTATCTATTCCCTTGTTCAAATAAGAGAAGTTGAAATAATATGGAACATGTTGGGTTTTGTTATCAGTTGGACTAACTTACATAGGCATAGAACTATTCTAAGTATTTAGAGCCCTTAATTAGTATGTTTTCATGAACGGACATTTCTAATCTCCTTGGACTTCCAAGCAGATGTTTTTGAATTAAAATCATTCTATTTCAAAAGACATCACTGGGCTTACTATAATATTTAAATAATACATTCCTTTTGATCATGGTATTGTGACATACCTCAGACATCTTCATTATTTGTGCTATTTCTTCAGAGCCCAAATGAAAGATGATATTGTGTTGGCACTGAATCAAGTGGTTATGCTAAGCACTGCTCTATGTTATGTGGTGTTTATTAAAATCAACACTATAAACAATTTAAAGCTATTATTATTACACAGGAGGCCTTTAAATTAATTTGTGCTGACAGAAAAACTACAAACTCTGACCTGCTTCAGCAGTTTGCCTGTGAAAGCAAGAGCAATTTTACAAATATTATACACAAAAGATAAAAATCTACGTTTTACAGTACCTGTTCCAGAAATGACATTTGACTGGAGAAAATATTCAACCACAATAGCAAGTGTGACCAGAAAGACACATACTGCAAAGGGACTGGCCAGTTCACTTTGGTTTTACTTCAGCTCACATCTAACCTATGCATATAATATTACAAACTATTATAGAAGTGAGATTCTTCATCACTGCTGCAGTACAATATTTAAAAGAACTATTGGCACAACTGTGTTAAAAAGGACGTGCCATTCTTGACCTGCCATTTGGATGTCTCCATTTGCCAAAGGAAGCAAATTTTCTGAGTAAGAGAAGAAGCAAACCTTTTTTAAAAGAAAAATGTTTATGTTTATCAGCTAAATACAAACATTGTCTCTTGATATGCAACAAAAATTTTATGTGATTGTAAATACATGAAAGGATAAGTTTCATCTGAAATAAGCTTAACTCTGTCCCAAGTGGTCTGAGCCTTAATTCAATAAACACTTATGTTTTGGTCAACCTCAGAGGAATTTAGACATATGTGTCAGTACCCTGCTGAAAAAGGTTGCTGTCCTGAATCTCTATATTACTTTTTTTTTCTGTCTTATTTAGCAGCATTACCAAATCTGTAGAATTCAGATCTCAAAGCTAGAATGAGCAGACTGTGCACACAGTAAACTTAGTCAAAGAGGGTCTTTCACCAACTTGTAAATGGAGAAATGCCTTCTAAGATGTGGAGGCACCAGTGACATCTGGCCTCTTTCACAAGTATTTCTGTTTGCCAATGTATTTTAGACAAAATACATAATTAAGGCACATGAAACATTACATTTTTAATTTCTCCCTGCCTTTTTAAAATGCAAAAGAAAAGTATGAACATATTCTTTTTTTTCCTGCTATTTCTAAACTTTAGAAATATAAGAAACAGGCCATTTTATTGTAAAATAAGTTAGGTATTCTGTCTACCAAGAAGTTAAAAAAACCCCTTGCCTTACTCAAAATGTTAATTCGTTCAGTCTTTGACAACAACACATTTTAAGCAGTCTGATTAACATCCTTTGCATTGAAAACCTCCGTCTCCAGTTGTTCTTCAAAACCTCATTTCCCTGCCTCTCCATTCATTTATCAAGTTTTCCAGGCAACAGAAGACACAAATTTCTTGCCAGTGAAAAGGTTGTAGAAAAATAAAAACATATTTTGTGCAACACATTTAAGAGAAAAAAACCAAACCACAGACAACTCTACAGGGTGGAGTTTTTAGCTGGTTACCTTCAGAGGCTGATTATCGTTATCACCGAACTCGGCAAAATGATTCAAAATAAGTTTATTTCTTCCTTGAAATCTCACTGGATCCTGTGCTAACATCAAACTCAGGATGAATTCATAGGGAGTAATGAAAAACAATTTTGTAATTTATGAACAGAGAGCAGATCCATCCTTGAAGCATATGTACAAACACATGGCCATGCCCCAGTGTGAATTTCAAGCAAACAGTACGTTTCACAAAAAACAGTCAGTTTGCTCATTTCTAGAGAACTGGCAGCAACTTCGACTTGCTGAAAGATCCAAAAAACATAATTTAAGTATTGTATTTAAAGTTAATCTAGCTAACAAAAAACAGGGATAAACTTTCCTAGACTAAAATTGTAAATTAGATGCAAATTGAAAATAGGAGTGGAACTTTAATGAAATACAGTATTTCCCACTGCTGAGGAAGTTAATTTGATGGTTAATGACATTCATTTACACATGGCTTCACTTGCTCACTTCCTCCGGTGCAATGGCTCTAGCTACCCTGTTGGCAGTTAGCAATCAGGAAGGAGGGTTTTTTTAAAAACTCATCTATCAGAGTTAGGAACAAACAAAAGAAAAAAAGGCAAATCAATAGGACTGACACTTCTGAATCACCCCCAGTGAGCAGTGGGAAGTTTTAAGCAGAAAGACTGAAACTTGAGTAAGTATTTCTCTGAGGCAGATGGAAGTGAATCTAGGATGCTCTAAGAGTACCCAGCGGCCTGCCTGGTGGGGTGCCACATGGGCATATGGGGTCTATCATTGAAATAAGCCTAGCAACTTGTAGGAGTGGAGGAACAAAGAGGAGGAATCCTCCTTTTAGAGTCACAAATTCCCAGGCTTTTTTCAAGTCAGCCCAACCATGATATGCCCACTACAATTTTCTTCCAGCCATTCTATATAAGCCCTTACAACACATTCAACAAAGCTGTGACCAAACCCTTAGCTCTCTCTTGGCACAGATCAAATCAACAGCACAGCAAATAAATTACTGAGTCAACAATGCAAATGGATTTCTCACTATATTAACTGCCTGACTGTTGACTGTGCCCTACTTTATGCTTTTTCAATCATCTTCAGGCAATGAAGCTCCAACTTGCTTAGCTGCTTGGCTTCCCTACCAAAAAGGAATTTATTAATATCTCTGTGCATTACACAGGATTTTGGATTGTTTTCCATACTTTATTATTTATTGCAGATAGGGTGAACAAGAACCTACTGGAATAGAATTTCAGCATTTTAACAACAGCAGTTGAGGACCATTTAGTTTCTTTACAGATGGTAAAATCCATGTTTTGTATTTTTTTTTATTTGAACAAAACAAAGGGAAGATTGAAAGACAGAAAAAAACTAAAAATGAGAAAGAGAAATACTTTTATTAGAGTTTTATGAAAACAGTGTGCCATGCATATTTTGTTTCAAATTGTATTAACTGTAGTCTACTGAGATCAGATTAAACTACAGCATAAAAAGAGTGTTTTCTCTGTTCTCGTCAGGATTATTCACATTTGTTGTTTCATCAGATATTGTTAATATAATAAATTGCACATGTTACACTAACTGGCCTTTGCCAACATTCCTAAATTAGTCTTCAAAGAAACATCTAAATGATCTTCCACTATAAAGGGAAGAAAATGCTGAATATACAGTGCATTAAAATAACAGAGTGGCATCATAAATGTCTGCATGCACATTCATTTCTGCTGGCCCCTAGAGATCTTTCACTGCCAGGGCTCTGTAAATCCAAACTAGACCAGTGGTGATATATTTGCCCAGGAAGCCCTTGTTTTAAGTAATCTCATCTCTTTGATCAGCTGCAAAACTGCAAATCTAAAATCAACGGTGGCAGAACAAACTTTAGCAAACAAAGACTTGCCAAACAGGGCAGGTGCTGAGAAATATTAGGCTGCCGTTGTAGTGTTTAACTCCCTTACATGGTGATGAAAGAAACACTGCATGTGTCACTGAAGGCGATGATAATAAAACATAATGAAAATAACAATGAATCCCCCTTGTATCTCTGCAACACGCCCTGCTCTTGTTCATGCCAAATCAGCTACCACTTCAAATTATTCCTGCACACAGGTGTTCTTGAGGTAAGAACAGCCATTTATGCTTTTTCTATATTCACACAAACTAACATTAGAGCTGGTTTATAAGGGACAAGAAACTCAAGACTGCTATTCATGTTTGCTGGTAAATCCACCTCAGGTGACTGAAACAGTTACTATAACTGCCATCCCTACCACTCTACTCAAAGGGTTACTGTCCTGTATCAAGCATGGCTGAATAGAGCAGAAATTTGGTCCCAAACTACCACAATTCACAGCCCACTCTACAGCCAAAACTGGTGACAGTTTCTGAATATGAGAATCTCATATTCACAACTTAAATATACTGTGCTCTGCACTCTGTGCTTTACAAGCACCTGTCTCTTTGAGACAGTGAAATCAGTCGCAAGGACTATCTATAGCTCTCACCTAACCAGATGCATGCACAAATGCACCAGTGTTTGAATTTTGAAAACTCAGGATAGGACGTTTTATTTCATGTTCAATTCTTACTGTAAATATCAAAGAAAATAAATCAAAAATTGTATCATATCCATGCAAAAATATTAT
Organism: Neopelma chrysocephalum; assembly: GCF_003984885.1. Taxonomy (NCBI): domain Eukaryota; kingdom Metazoa; phylum Chordata; class Aves; order Passeriformes; family Pipridae; genus Neopelma; species Neopelma chrysocephalum. Next base: position 1,963,143 of record NW_020897742.1, on the reverse strand, counting down.
ATTTATGGGTAATATTTTTATGAAACAAAAAATACTTCTGTGATTTAGATGCATAATTATCACAGACAGGAGTTGTCCCCATAGGAGTAAGAGTCATTGCACAAAAGCGCAGTTGAGTAGAAGTATCTCATCTAAGTCTTGTCATGTAAAGTGTAGATTTGGGCTCTTAATTGTCCAAGTACCCTTTAACATCAGTGTTGAAGTGAGGAGAGGCAAATCCTACCAGACAAAGAACCTGTGCAAAACTGGGTATCTGAGGAAAATGGGGTGAATGGAAATCAGGAGATCAGTAACTTGACAGTATCTTCATCCGTCCGAGGTGACCAGCTGAGCCAGCATATCTGTCTTCTGGGTTCTTAAAGCAACAGAGAAAAACATGTCTTTTTTTAATACTTTCACTGAAGCTAAAATTTTAAGTGATGCTTTGAGCGTAACTGGGACACTTCAGACTACCACACTAAATTAAAAAAATCCAGAAAAAGTTCCTAGGGATTAGTCCTTGAACATATGCACCACAGGATGATTATTTTTCATCCCTGGCATGATTTTGGCCTCTGTCAGCATTTTTCCAGATAATTCCTAAACACAGGTACAGTGTCAGAAATTGCCAGGAATCTATCCCAAAAAGTAGTTTGGATGTCGACACCTTGTTGTGGAAGATAAAGAGCATTCAAGAGTACTGATGCAAACTGTGATATTCCAGCTGGCCTCAGTTCCAGGGGGCAACCCAAGCACATCTAAATTAGCGATAGCCTTAGAGTAACTGAGGTAAAGCACTGAGAAGTACTAGGATTGCCTATAAATGGACACACACTGGAGTATTACATCCAGTTCTTGTTTCCTCTTTTCACAAAAGAGGTAAAAAATTGGCAAGGATGTGGAGGAGAGCCACAGAAATTATCGGAAACCTTGGAAGAGAGCCTTGAAATAAGAGATTAAAGGGGTTCAGTCTGTTGAGTTTAATAAAAACATCCAGCGATGAGTTCAATGATTACAATGTGCAAGTATCACCACAGGGAGAAAACACTGAGCGGCAACAGCAGCACTCTCATCTAGCACAAAAAGGCATAATGAGAGGTGAAAGCTGGAAGTGAAAGCCAGACAAACTCAGGCAAGAATCAAAACACATATTTTTAAGAGTGAGGGTGATAACCATTGGGCTGCACTTCCAAAGGAAATGGTGGATTCTCCCAACTACTGATGGCTTCAGATCTAGACTGGACGTTGTTCTAGAAGATAAGCCTTAGCCAAACACAAATTGCTGGACTTGACATCGGATAACTGGGTTAAATTCAATGGCTTGTGTCATTCAGGAAGTCAGACTAAATAATCTAAGAGCCATTTCTGGCTTTAAAAAACCTATGGATCTATAAAATGCAACTGTGTAACTATGTATTCTAGTCCAAGAATAACACATTTTGATAAAATAAGATTTCCATAGCCCAGTGTTATGCTAACAGACACAATTCCAAGAGATCAGACTATAGTTATAAAATTGGAAATGAATAAAGCATGATGATGTGGTGATGTTAATAACAATACCAATTCCCCATGTGTTTACAGGGTCAGTCCATAAAAATTGAAGCAAAGTCAGGGGAATTTTAGCACTATAAAATTATTAAGAGAAAATACGCTTCATCTTTCCAGACCAGTCTCTGAACGTCATGGATGTAAATTGAAAAATCACATCTATCCTATTAACACTTGATGGAGGAAGGGGCATTTTTTGGCTATGCTCATTCCACTCACTTCTGGAGTTAGAGGGTGTCAGCCCAAGCACTGAAATTCAATCATCTGCCGTGTTCAATAGTTCAAGCGGTTCTTGGCATGGTTTTGGCTCTGGTCTGAAATACTCTTTGCATCATTCCAGAGTCAGTATGGGCCAAGGACACTCCTAGAAAGCCATTTGGATGTACCTACGCCTCTTCTGGGAGTGAACATAGTATGGTAACATGAACATTGCTTCACCATCCCATTCAGTTCAGCCTGTGGTTAAGGAAATAGGTCCTGGCACTAAATGCCTAGCAATACAGATGCAGCCAGTGAGTTCAGAGTGTCAGCTGCTCTGCAGGAAAAGGGTTGAGCTCTCAGTTCATTCCCTATCTCTGCTACAAAAATATTTACACTGTATATATTTTAATTTCACATATGAATTATATTGCTCTATCTCTAAGGAAAATCAGCACTTTCTAAACTGTTCAACTGCAAATTGAACTGTAGCATTAACTATTTGAAGTGACCTATCAAGACCTGATCAAATTAAAAGCCAGAAGTGACTACAAAGGGTGGCAATACTCTTATTCTCGATCTTTAGACCTGAGAGTAGAATTTGAATCCAAAATAAGAAACCTATCAGGCATGCAGAATTAGACACTGTGGAAAAGTCACTCAAAACGCATTAAGAAGGGAGTCATTACATCATCTTGAGCATAGAAGAGCATCAGAATACCAACCTCTCCCTAGAATTTAAGGGAATGCCTCCATTTACTCATAGCTTGGGATTTGCTTCTCAAGGCATAATCATCTGGTTATTTTGCTTCCAGGTACAGCCACTCAAGGCTCTTTCTTCCATATTATAGCAAGAGAAGGAAGACTAACATTAATATGATAATGAAGTAGCTATATCTCTTGCCTGATAAATGGGAATATCCTGATCTGAAGACAATTTTGGCTCAGGTTAGGAACTAGGAGAGTTCCTTAACCAGAAAGCTACTGGTTACAGCATACAACTGTCCTGCAAAAGTTGCAGCCTTATTTCCCAGCAGGAAGACAAGTTTCATGAGGTTGAGAAGGGACCTTACAGGAGCAAACACAACTACTATCAGGGCAAGGAGACCAATCTAGGGATGTAGTCCCCAGTGCTGTAGTCCCATCTGAGCTACATGTAAGTGTTGAATTAAGTGGGCTAAAGCCCAAGTAGAACTGGAATGAATAAAACCATGACGAGAATGAAAAGGAAACATCAAACTCGACGAAAATGCTTAATATAGGTAAAGGCACAATGAATTTGGCATGTCCCTTTCCTTAATGTTGTTCTAATTTTAAACTGCCTATTGTACTGTGCTGTTGATAGCCTTGTGCGAGCCATCTAGGGTTCAGCCAACTCAGCTGCATGATCAGTAAAGAGACAATGCTACCACACACAGGGTTATTTGGATTAGTGAATACCATACGTAAGTAAATCATCTGCCAGATGGCATCAGAAGAAAGCTGCAACTCTCTCACTTTCATTTCCACAGCAGCAAACAATGTTCCATGTTTAAAATAAACTCTTCCAGATGAGTAAAAGATAAACTTTGTGGTGCTTTTTTCTTGGTCTTCCTCTTGACTTCAGCTTTTTCTCTTAAAAAAAAAAAAAAAAGAACAGAAAAAACCCCTCCACCTACTCTGATTTAGCTACATTAATGAAAAATCCCAGTTTAGACCACCGCAGTACAAAGCTGTCCCTCTAGGCAGCATCAAAATTCCATGCTATTTACTGAACAAAAGGCAAAAATGAAACACAATATTTTCATTCATCAACTTCTGTCAACAGAACCCTTAAAAATGAACACCTACCACATTAAACCATTTCCTGTAATTTTATGGGTTTTCCACAGTGAAGAACTGTGCCACTTTGATGAAACATGGATGTTTTCACATTTTATGCAGTTTTAACCCTTTTATTAAAAAATAGCAAGTATCTAGAATTAAATAAACAAACAGAAACCACCCCCAAAAAACCAAATGCAGAAACAATATAACTGTAATCAAAGCTTTTCAGTTATTCCTTATGAGTTTTCCAGTTGCCTCTGCCGTCTTATCGATGACAGCTCATCATCTCTTATTCTGTTCTATTGTCCCAAGACCCTAGTCTCCATAATGCTAATACAATTAGTCCATAATATCATCTTGCTGCTATATAAAATAAGAAATTATGATTTTTGAAATTTCCACCTACAGCAAAATTTTATGAATACTTCCATAAAGCAGCCTTACATTTTTTTTCAGTATCTGCGTTGATGCATCTGAGACATATTTAGGCCTCTGAAGATTTGAAGTAGGGCGGACTGAAGGAAAACGATGCTTTGGTCTTCTTTTTCTTTCCAAGTATTTTCAAAGCCAAGTGAAGTGCCAACCAACTACAACTATCAATGACTTCAACTGGATCTGTAGGATCTCAGCCTTTCAGAAGAGCAAATGGGTTTTACTGAAGCAGTTTTCAATTTACTGTGTTTTACTCATGGGATACTCCTACAGTGCTGTATATAACAGGCCTTCAGGGCAGGCTGAAGTCTAAAATACCTATCCATGTACACTGGAAAAGGTGTTTCTGTCTGTAAATGAGTATACAAAACGATACCACTTACTTGTTGCAGTGCATGTAGGTTCTGAGCCTCCAGGTGGGTCACTTGCTTTTTGCAGATGCTGCTCATGACCCTTTTCTTGAAGCATCTAGAAAGTCCCTGGCATTCCTGGTCTCAAGGGAAGATGGCATTTGGAGAGTGGGTGGTCATGCAGTGACTTAGGAGGACTGCTGTTGGGGAAGGTTGAAACAGGGCTTAGATACACTGAAGTAACATCACCAGACTGCAGTCTAGGTGGCAAACTGGCAGACATCCCAACAACTGCAGAGATGGGCTAACACTCCTTTGGGGAAAAAACACTCACATTTCTGGAAAATGTTGCAGGATATTTAATATATACATAGCACTGCTACTGCCACCCCTAACCCACCCCCATAATTCCACAATTTGTGAAGTATTTCTTGAAAAATGCCATACATACACAGAAGTGGATAAAGCCTCATTCATCAAGCTTGAATGAATCATCATCCAACTGGCTGTAAGGGTTCCACTGCCCAAACCTAAAGCCGGGAGATCAAGATCAGCAAAAATATTTAAGTGTCTGACTCCCAGCGCTTTTAGTGAGATCATGATTCCAGACTGCTTGCTTTGGCCATGCAGCAGATGGTGAGAAAAGGTCAGCACCTTGCTGAAGTGATTATTAGAGATTTTGAGCATGTGACATCCCCCTGAATCTTTCATGGCTAATAAGCTATTGATTCTTTCCCTTATGCAGACTAATTAAGTTTCCTTCACATTACCTGATCATTCTTCAATGTAGCAAGAATGGCCTATCAACCTTGTTAGTTGGTCAGTGTGCCAGGCTTCCCCCAAAAAGGCAATTAGGAAAGCATTCCTTTCTCCATGTTACATAGGACATTTGGAATTAATTAACTATTCAAATTAATTTCTCTGATCTGAATCCAGTTACGACAGGTGTGAGACTGTTAGTGGTAGCTAAAGCAGTAAGTCTAGAGGGAGGTCGTCATTTTCTGTTATGAGAAATAGCAGCACCATTCTGGGACAGATCAAAAATAATAATTCAACTGTGGAGGCCTCCTGGATCATTTTGCAAGTCAATTACTCTCTAAATGATTAGTTTGGAAAAAGTTATGTGAAAAAGGGAACAAGCCTTCCATTTTAAAGTTATCTGCATGACTCTTGCAAGTTGTTTTTCTTTATAGCCTTAGGTGGAAAAAAATTAAGTGTGCTTGAAGTGGGAATTATCCACATTTTTCAGCAAAAGCATAATCACACCGCACATTCACAGGGCTCAGGCTTTGAAGCCTGTGAAGTATTTGCTTAGTAGGAAGCTTAGGCAAACCAGCCAATACTGAAGAGAGGAGAGCTTAAATACTTCTCTTTTTATTGCATCATGGAAAAAATGATCATTTATCTCATTAAGATGGAGAATTTTTACTGGAGAACCCCCACTTGGTTTATAAGCTTGCCTCCTGTGCTGACTGGAGTAACTGAAAGAGCAGAGTTGCCCCTTTGCCTGGGGATAGATGTTGGCCTTTGTGGCAAGTTAAGGAAGGTAAATTGGTGACATATTTTTTTTAAAAAGTACCTAAGTCTCCCTTGGCTTAAACAGATGGGGCATATAAACTAAATACATGCAACAGCAATTTAGTTCACTTGCAGAAACCTCAGCTATAATGTGTGCAGAGAAGACTGGCTCATACCTAGGGCCTGTGACTGAGAATCAAAATAAAGAAAGAAACAACAAAAAGAAAAAAGGAAATTTTTCTTTCTTAAATTCTTGATATGTCCATGAGTGAAATTGGTAACAGGGGTGCTTTCAAAATCACCATAGCCAAAGGTGAATAAATTATACTGAAGCAGTTAAAAAGTGCTTTCCTTAAGACATCTGAAGCCTGTTTCTCTTGACCCTTACATGGAGATGCTTTCTCCCCCAGCTATGTCTGTGTGTTCTCCAGCTGCAAAAGCAGACAGTGGGTATTGTATACCTGGATGTGGCTCTAAGCAGCTGAGCTCAGCACTGATCTCAAGCCTGACAGCTCTGTCCCCAACCCAATGCCTCATCACATACCACAGCAGCACAGCAGCCAGTGACGTTCCTGTGCTAACAACCCTCAGCTCCCTGGTAAATCACTGAGAGCTATTCCTGTCCATCTTTTAAAATGAAAGATTAAATTGCACCTGCATACGTGTTTGCATACACGTACACTCTCATACACCAATTCTAAAATAAGCCTTTTAGAATGCAGTTATTCTGCGATGTTGTTGCCATACAAAATGTGACCACTGAGATATGGGGCCACCTTGAAGCATTTCCACCCATTGCTGAGACTGGCCAAAGGCTCCAGTGGGGAAAGTTTGCAAATAGTCAGAGTTAATCTCTGCCGTGGCCCTCCACCTCCCAGCTATGGCAGGCCAGAGGCACTTTCCCTGTGAAAAGCAAAAGGGCAGGGCTACATCCTCAGGAGTCACTGTGCCCTGTATACATCCCAGCCTGCTTTCAAATCCCCTGAGCACAAGTAGTGCTGGCCCAGCACTGCTGGTGGACTCACAATCAAACACGCAAATTCTAACAATTTATGTAAGATAGCTGAAGGTACATTTTGAGTTTGGAAAAAGTTGCCTTGTAACATTTATCAGAGACTTCAACAACATCTTAAACTCAGCTCTGGCTTCCTTAACTGTATTTATATATGCATAGATAGTTAGATATCTGTACTTCCATATCTGTAAGGTACTTGCCAGCAATGAGGGCAGTGTCTGCAGCTGCCAACGAAAGCTGCATTTCCATGGGCTTTCCCTGATATTCCTGGTTGCTGTCTTCCTCTTTCACCCTTATTTCAAAAACTTTAATTCATCATGAGAAACAAGTTTAATATGAGGAGAGTGGTGCTCATGGGGTGGTGATGATGAAAGGAGGCAATTGGAATGCAAGTTTTAGCTGCATGCTCTTTATATAAATTGGTTATATAACAGTAATATAGAGAGCTTGCCACATCATTCTGGAGGCACTGTTATACTGCGGTGAAGTGTGAAGGTGCTGATCTCTTAGTTTACCCTCTACCAGCTCCAAGAGGAATCATTCAGCTAACAGTCCTCAAATCATACACATATATCTGAGTTTACTGAGCTCATACAGAGAGAGGAGGGGAGGGGAGAAGTTACTTCCTCAGCTGAGGTGGTGCCACACTCAGCCAAAATGCTTGGTCCTAATCTAGACTGAGTAAGCATTAATCAGAAGGGCTCTTCTTGGGTTTTGTGCTTAGATTTTGCAAGATCTGTTGACCTGTGAGGTCTCCAGTTCCTACATGCTACTTGAATGACAAAGTCATCACATACACATTAACAGCATTCTCAAGGGAGTAATCAAAGCTTTCTAGCCCACAGCAGTAAAATGACATTCAACCTTGAAAGTGACATATTTCAGATGTTGAAAAAGCCTACCTTTCTGTAAGTCCCTAATGATCCATCCTTTTTAAATTGTTTTCAGGTAATATCAATTCATTAATATTCCATTAAGGGTTCATTAATGATTACCCTACTCTGGAACAAGGGCTGTAATTTAGTTATGATTACAGGAATGTAATCCCTTTCTGACAATGGCTCTTATTTCCACAATGTTTCAAAAGAATATAAAAACAAATACCTGTTAGATATATGAAGGATGGCCTGTTACACACAACTGGGACTTCCTATTCTGCATCTCTTATTTCAGTACAAGGGGACCCCTGGTGGCCTAGTGGTTAGCATGCGGGATTCTCACCGCTGCGACCCAGGTTCGAATCCCAGTCCCCCGGGCAGATGGAGCTCGTTAGGCCTGTGAGGCCATCCATCTATGAGAAGGTCACTCTAAACAAACCTACATCCTGAGGACCTCACTGCCATTGTCCAAGCTTGCTTGGCCCCGGCAGATGAACCTTAGGATTAAAGGGTGGGCTCAGTTCAGCGCAGGCTGTGTCTCACCTAAAAATCCATTGCGCAGGCTGGAAAGGTAAAAGACCTTTCCCAAAATCTTTGTTCACGAAGACTGGCCATTATTATTATTATTTCAGTACAAATCCACCTTTGCTGTTTTGAAGGCAAGTGTACATTCTATGTTGGTTATTCAGTCTAAAAATTATGTATCTCTCTGCTCCTCAGGCAGTTTCAGTGCAGTTCTTTACTACAGTATTTTCAGGCTAACCATCTTCTCCGTTCTCCACCTTTGTATCCAAGGCTTTCCTTGGAAGAGGTATACACATTTCAGCAGAGAAACAACACAGTAGCGTTCCTTTAATATTTTTTCAGTACTACTGAAACACAAACCCAGGTTTGGCTCAGCTTCTCTGGATCTCTTTATAGAGAAGTTAATGTTAATGAACTTTTCATTCTTCAGCTACCTGTTAAAGGTGCTGTGTGCAACCATTTACGAGTATTTAAAATGAAAATGTGAAATGCAACACTGACGATCAAAACAGGACTTCTTTGAGCACAACTCCCTCTGGCATCACTTAGAGAACTTTGTTAACACTTAAGAGTATGCTTTGACAACACATCCACCTCTGCACCTTGCCTTACAGCGAGCAGCTCAAAGCTCAACATATTACATGATTTTAAAAACCTGCTCTGCTTTGTAGCTTGCCTTCTGATTTTCTGAAACACTGCTTTCTGCCCTACCCAAGTCACTTGCCCAGCACTCACTCTTGCTAGTAAAGGATAAGGCAAGCTCAAGTCCACTCCACTGTGCAAACTGTAAAATATGCTGAGTTTGAGTAAACAATCAGAGAAAGAATCTAAAAAATTTAGTTGGTTGCCACCTGAGGGGCAGAACTGATGTATTTATATGTAAGTGCTACTGAATATATTTATTATTGATTCTCCTTTAAGTAATATTAACATAAATCACTCTAAATCATTCTTCCACATTTATACTAAATTTATACTATTTAACTACTAGAACTTTTTAATAATGTAGAGCAAAACAAAAAGACATAAATGTCAATATGAACCCATAAGTTACACAAATTCACACAATACCCATATATTTGTTTGCAGCTCATTTTATTTCTACCAACCTCACATGACAGACTCCCTAAACCAACACAGGTTCATCTTCTGCTTTAATACAAGGCTGCTGTATTGAGGTTGCTGGTTTCTGATACATCTCCCACAATGAAAGAATGAATGCTAAGTCTTTTTTTAAAAGATTTTATTAAAGAATATTCAGCAGCTGTACGAGACAGATTTACGGAACTTCATTACTTAGTTAAAGTGCCATCAGTCAAGGCAAACACACAAAGTGAGACTCTTCGGTCTAATCTGGGTGAGGTCCTACAAACTTTGTATGCACACAATTCGTGCCATGCAAAGCCCTATAAAGACCATAATACATCTTGCAACTATCCTTTTAATGAAAACCAAGGTTTCAAGAAACAGCAAGTTCAGTACACATGAAAATAAAAATACAGCTTGCACAACCAACTGTACTTACACACTGAACAGCAGCAACACCACTATAAATAGCTGACTTTGTGCTTCACAGCAAACTGCACACAGCTCAACAGTTCTGTCTACTGAACCATGGAGCTGTCAAGCCTTTGAACACAACTCAGAGGCCTCAACAATTACAGTGCAAGATATCAGTAAAATTCTTTATTCCATTTATTATTCTGATGGCTCATAAAAAGATGATAATTCTATTATTAGGACTTATTTTCACATTTTTTACAGAAGTGTTTCACCATCAGTACCTTGCATTTTCCAGGCTGACTACAAGTAGTGGAACATGAGAAATATGCATATATATTGCAAAACACAGTTATGTTTAGTTTTTATCTGTAAAACATGAGTTTCCAAGCAGATTTAACAAGAAATTATATTCACACCCATAAACTGTATTTCAGAGTTTTGTGAATGCCTATCTCTGTTGAAGATTGTCTTTTATTTCAAAACAGTTCCAACATAAACCACTCCCTTATTTCACACTTATTGAGCAACATACTCCATATTCCCATAGCATTTAAAGTGAGAATTTCACTTTTGTAAAAATGCATTGCATAGTTATCTGCACTCTGTTTTGCAGATACCCCCTGGGACTTACTTCAATAAGCCAACCATCACTTCACTGATATCCCACAACTTTCTTGCAACCAAGTCATCCATGGCTTTGGGCAGGAGTTCTTCCTCTTTGCAGTCTCCAAAATATTTTCCTGTCACGCCTTCAACATCAGGAGAAGAGGCCAAATAAATAGAAGTCTGGGCTCCTTCCAGAGGTGTTTTGAAGAAAGCCCATGACACCAAGTTGAACAAGGGTTTGGCCAGCAAAGGAATATTGACGTGTCTGCCTAGATTTGTTCTGACAATCCCAGGATGGAGAGAGTTGACGGTGACTCCTGTGCCTTCCAACCGACGGGCTAGCTCCCTTGCAAATAATATATTAGCCAGTTTACTTCGACTGTAACAAAAGCTTTTATTGTAACTTATTTCACTGTTCAAGTCTTCAAAGTTGATCTCTCCATATTTGTAAAGCTTTGAGGATACTACAACAACCCTGCTCGGAGCAGAATTTTTGAGAAGGCCCAGAAGAAGGTTGGTGAGCAAGAAGTGACCCAAGTGGTTTACACCAAATTGCATCTCAAAACCATCCTCCGTCTTCATGTACGGACACTGGAATACCCCTGCATTATTTATCAGAACATCCAGCCTTGACTCCTCCTTTAAATGTGAAAGAAAAAAATCATTCAGTTTTAGAATTGTCACGAAAAACATATTATTACGCTTCATATTTCTCACTGGCCATTGTTAGAAAGAAAAAAAATTTCATTCCTAGTTTTCTGAATTGTAACTTTCTGATATCCTCTTAAAGCATTGCTGAAAAAAAACCCATTAAGTAGAACCACCACTAAAGTGAGTACTTGACCCCAGTAAGATGCACGTACATGAGAGTAGGTTTGTATCACAACTTCTAAAGAAAGCAGAGAACACAACCACCTGCTTCTCCAGGAGCAGCTTCTTCTGTAACAATTCAGTGATAATTTACCTTTGTAATGTATTTTTTTCCCCCCTCTAAAAAATAACCTGTCTATTGCACTGCAAAAGGACACACGTTAATTTATGGCAAACGTGCTACAGCAGAGGGGTCTACTGAGCAAAAGACATGCAAACATGGAACACGATATATTAGCTCGAAGAACCTAACCTCAGGGTTGAAGAGGAACCACTACATTGTAGATGCACTATCTCACTGGGATGATGTCATGAAAAACTTTTCAAAACAATGTTCTAATGATTTTAAACACTTATCTTACTTTAGAACCAGCACATGTCATTGTGCTGCTTGGTGGGAACTGTGGAGCAGGACTCATACAAAAGTAGTACTCATGTTTCATACAATTTGAGTCCAACAGGTCTACTCAAGAACTAAGGAACCAGAGCTTGAAATATCTATGAGGTGCTCAGCACATGCTATTTGATGGATCAGTATTCTGGTTCAAGTCAGTAAAAAACAGATTCAAGGACATATGTCACACTTTACAGAATTAGGGGATAAAAGGAATTAACAGAGAGGGTGGTATGCATAATTTAAATATATGCACTTCATGCTCCAGAATCCACTCAAAAATTAAGAGCTCTCCGGTTTACCCAAAACTAACTTTTTCAAAAAATACAGATTAAAGTAAGCTGCCTAAATAAGCTCCAAATTCAACACTTTCACCCACCTCTGACAAAAGACTTGAAAGCATCATTTATGCTTGCATGAATCAGAGGCAAATGTATTCACTTTCTCTAGAAAGTGAGTTCTCTTTGCTATTAATTTTTTAAACCCAATGCAGCAACTGGAAGGCAAGTTGAGATAATTTTGGGCCATTTGCATGACAAAAATAGAGAACCTCATAAATGAATCCTGTACTATTTGCCTTTTATTTCACTGCCATTAGCAGCAATAATACAAAGAGAGCAAAACCCAAATCTGCATTTGGCATTCAGTTAAAGGTGCTGGCACTTGATCACTCAAAACTTCAAATACCTCAATTTCAGACTGATTTCTGTGGGACTTGAGGCTGCTCAGTGTTTCATATAATTGGGTTCCTGAGGCGTGATCCAAACAGTGTCAAACTCACTTCTCCTCTTCACCCAAAGGGACACAACAGTCACAATCACTAAAGCAGGACAGTAGTGATGAAGTACTGACTGTACATTTGCTCACTGAAGTGATCCTTCTTTCTTTAAAGAAAAATATCTGACTGGAGGATTTAGTTTGCAAGACTTAACACTTCAAGAAGCAAGACCTCCACGTGTGCCATTTTCTGAAATTCCTACATTTAACAGGAGTAATGTGATCAATGCCAAGCAGGCAGCTACTACAACGAAGTGCATCAGAGTGCACCAAACATTGCTTTGATGGACAATGCTACTCCTTGCAGCCTCTGAGCTCATGTCCATTTTCTCCATTTTCCCATGGAACTCTCCAACATCTCAAAGTGGTTTAAGATGTAACCACTTTCAGCTGTTCAAAGTAAAGCTCCTACAAATAAGGCCAGTCAGTGGGAACGCAGTTTCCCCATCTTGCCAATGTTTAAATCTTCTTTATGTCAAACAAAAACCAGAAGAATCCCCAAACAAACCTCCAAGTAACAGCTCCAAAAAGGACTCACAGATTAGGGAAGGTTAGTAATGTGGACTTGGGTGGAAAAGCTCTTGAAAGTATTTCTTGAGCTTGCATACCTTGTCATTCAGGTGCTTTTGGATTTAGAAAATGCAAGTTAAAGCAAGGGTCACCAACACCCTGCAAATAACACACTCTTTTTTCTTTACCCAATTCTTACTTAAGAGCCACTTGTACTGTCTTTAGCAATAAAGAGATGCTAACAAATTCACATTTTTTTATATTTTGTACTATAAAAGATATAATTCTTAGAAGTTAGACAGTATGTTTCCTTTTTGGTGTGTGTTTATTATACATGTTTTATATCCTTTTGTGTATTCATGTTTTCCCATAAGACCAAAGCAAGACTAGACCTTGTCAGTGGATTCATATATATGAATGTATGACTACAAAGTGTCCCAGTAGAGAACTTAAAACTTGACATTTAAGTTTTAGAAAAACCATTTGAAAATTAATGCAATAAAGTCCCTCTGGTTTTTTGCCTCTCACAACAGTATCTGAGCATCCTTCAAGTACTTAACAAGCACTTCTCTGAGCAGCAACAGAATTTATTAAGCCCAGCTTCCCATGACTTCGTGTCTCATGGCTTGAGTAGCAGCTAGATGTGGTGAGATCAAAGTCCCAAAAGATGCTTTCTGTGGGATGAAATAATGCCTCCAACAGTGCTTCCCCCTGCTCTCCGGTGTCTAATAACACTGTTGAACTCATCTAGTGGCATTTTTGTCAGGCAAAGCAACTGGATGTCCCTGTTCTCCTTAAACTCAGATTTTCAGGAAATCTTCAGGAACTTGATACATTCAAAAATATCTATCGACTAGACTCAGCTGGTGGTGGCTGACAGATGTGAAATTCTTGGGGGCAGGGGACGGACAATCTGAGGATGGGGCAGGATGTCTTGTGCATGTGAACAGTGCACTCGTGAACTTCTATTTTTTTCTGGAGACAAAGCTGAGCTGTAACACCAATGTAAGGCAACAAAGGTTACGGTAGTTAAGAGAGAAAGGAAAATAAATCATTTATCTCACACAGAAACAAGCGCTTCCTTTCCAGAACTGAAAAGGTTTGGGATATTTTGAACTGGAACAGACCAAACCAGTTGGAACTTCATTCTTCCACGCGCTAATTCACGGTCAATTTGCTCACACCCTCCTCCCAGACCCAGCGCTGACCTCGGCGCCATCCCGTGCCCCCACGCCGAGGAACAGCCTCCTCGGATCTGGAACTCCCGGAGCCAACACGGAGCCCAGGGGCCGCCGCCAGCACGGCCCAGCCCGTGCCCTCCCCGGGGCTCCGGGACAGCGCCGTCCCCCCGCGGCCCCGCCGTACCTGCAGGACGCGGTGGCAGAAGGCGCGCACGGAGCGAAGCGAAGCCAGGTCCAGCTCCCGGACCACCAGCTCGCCCTCGCCCTCCGCCCGCTCGCCCACCTCGGCCCGGATCTCCCGGGCCGCCCGCTCGGCCCGCGCCCTGTCGCGGCAGCCCATGATGACGCGGGCCCGCATCCGCAGCAGCTCGGCCGCCGCGGCCCGGCCCAGCCCGCTGTTGGCGCCGGTGATGATGACGGTCTTGCCCCGCATGGAGCCCGCGGTGAGGACGCGGGCCGTGCCCCGCAGCCAGCGCCAGGCGGCCGCCAGGAGCCCCGCGCCCAGCGCCAGCGCCGGCAGCGCCGCGGCCATGCCGGGCGGGAAGGCACTGCCCGGGCGGCGCGGCGCCTGCTGGGGCTTGTGGTCCGGGAGGGCTGAAGGAGCCTGCGCTGTGCTCCTCGGTGGCGTAATGTACCCGCGGCGAGTTTGCCGATCATAGGGAGCTGCGGGGAGTGGCTGGTACGCCTGAATGAAGGGTGTGCTGCCGTTCAGCGGGACCTTGATAGGCTGGAGAGTTGCGCGGAGAGAAACCTAATGAGGTTCAGCAAGGGCAAATGTAGGATTCTACACCTGGGGAGGAATAACCCAGCACAGGCTGGGAGCTGACCTACTGGATAGCAGTTCTGCAGAGAAGGACCTGGAAGTCTTGGTGGGTGACAAGTTGACAACGAGCCGGCAGTGCGCCCTGGGGGCCAGAGGGCCAGTGGTATCTTGGGGTGTATCGGGAAGAGTGTGGCCAGCAGGTTGAGGCTGTTTGGGGAAATGAGTAAACAACCCGAGAAGAAAACCAGGAGCCTGTAATCAGCTTTGTTGTGACTTGTCCGGACGTGATAACCATTTGCAATAGTAACCTCCCCTGAGCTGTCACATGTGGGTGCTACATGTAGTCTTGTCACATTGCTGCAGTCTGTTCTAAGGTTTCATGACTTCAGCTCATGTTACAGCTGCAGAAACATATCAGATTTTTCTGGGAGTATCCTTATATCATGTCTTTTCTGGCTGCCCGTCATACTTCTCAGGCACTTTAAGGGCCTAAACATTCTGAATTTGCTGAGAGACCTCTTCTGTCTTTGTCTTCACCACGGAAAACTCTGTCTGTTCGTTCTCAGCTCTTCATTGTGAGCATCATGGTTACACCAAAAGGGTATTTTAGCCAGGCCACACCATCACATCTGTGTGTGACACAGATGGATTTTGGCATCCTTAACATGGTGTAAGAGCCATCTTGAGGTGTTCTTCCATATGCTCTTCTCACAGTAAATCATATACTAGGTAGTGTTGGAGCCACACCCACCTCTGCAGTCAAGGACCAGGAGAAAGGAACAGTGGTCCCCAGTCAGAAGTAAAAATAGGAGAACCAGGAAATGCCCTGTTAGAGGAAGAGATTCATTCTGTAAGACATCCAGCTGATGGGAGGTAAAGGATCCCCTATTCATCATCTGGCAGTGGAGATTCACCTCTGACACACCTACTACTTCAGA
The DNA here is from genome assembly GCF_003984885.1 of Neopelma chrysocephalum. Classification (NCBI taxonomy): domain Eukaryota; kingdom Metazoa; phylum Chordata; class Aves; order Passeriformes; family Pipridae; genus Neopelma; species Neopelma chrysocephalum. Next base: position 1,947,349 of record NW_020897742.1, on the reverse strand, counting down.
ACACTGTGAATGTGTTGGAGAGGTCACTGCCTTGAGGACCCTGCCTGGGTTTGTTGGTCATCAGTCCAGCCTTCAGTGCAAGCAGCATTGTGCTCAGGAGCTCATGGGTGATAGTGATCAGAAGCTGCTCATCAGCAGGGATGATGACATTCAGATGTTGTTCCCAGATACTCCTGAGCAGGGTAACTAGAAATTATTATTTATTCTAAGACATTGATCTGCTTCACCAATTTCTCTACCCATCTATTGCACTTGAGGTTGTATTTAGCAATTCTGCAGGCCAATGAAAGTTACAGGATCTGGCAGAGGATCCTCTTCAGGGTGTAGAAGCCCTCTGAATCCCAAGTCCTTAGAACAGATCATGATCCAAAACACATGTTGGAACACATGTGATGATGATCATTTCTGAATTTTCATCTGAAATATTTTGTTTCCTCTAGGGGGTTGTTTAACTATGCATGACATGACATGCTAGCCTGGAAACTGCAAGGGTGTCTTAGAGGTGTGAAGGAACTGGGGAACATGGATTTATTATGTCTTAGTAGCTGGTGGAGGATATGTTCTTCTGTAAAAAAAAATAAATAAAAATAAAGCAAAGTCACCTTCAGAATCTCATTTCTAATATTTTTGTCCATGGGGATTGGTAGCAGTAGGAGACATGTCCATTTGTCTTACCTGGACTCTTCAGTATGATGTGGTGCAGGAACCTGGAAGCTAAGGGAACAAAAACTGGCTTTGCCTGATAAAGTTCTTTTTCCACACAGAATTCATCTGTGTTATCATTAATCCTCTTCCAGGTTTTGCCTGGGATGACAGTTTCTTTTTCGTAAGTCTGTCTTACAGTGTTGCAAACTGGATGATATACAGGACAGTCTTCTCTATTCCCCTCTTTCTGTTGTTTTAACTGTGAATGGCTCAGGGTTATGAGGTGCCAGGGCGTAAACTCATGGTATTCTCATGAGCGTGAGAACCTAGACATTTTTTGTTGAGTTTTCTTGTTGTTGTTTGGTTGTTTGTTTTGTTTTGTGGACTGGAATGTTATTAAGAGACAATTCTCTTCTATGTCTACAAAAATAGAAAACACTTTCCCTCAGCTCCCATCCCATTTCAGAGAATTTCCTTGAAAAAGATTATTTCGGTCCACTAGCCAAGCTGTGCCTTGGAGCAGAAGAAAATAATTTTAACAGGCGGAGACTGTTTGGCAAGCCTGAGTCTCCCCAAACATCCAGATTAGTCTGGAAGGTACTTGTATGAACGAATGAGGCTCCACTCACCCACCATGCTGCCAGCTGGATATGCAGAGAAGCAGCTATCAAGCCTGGGACAGTTGCCTCACAATTAAAAGCAGTGTATAATCTGAACAAATATCTAAGGATATTTTGCTCAACTAACTTAAAGGAAGCAATTGTGGACCTTAACATCAACTTCTGAACTTTAATGTCAATTTGAATTCTATGACGAAGAATGTAAATTCTACTGTGTACGTTTAATATGTGAACTCTTTTCACGTGTGCCTTAGTGCTGTCAGGAGTGACACTGCAGGAGGGAGTCCTCTAGTACTGCGTGTACAGATCAAGAACTGGAAGCTCCTATGTCCTGGCCAGTAGGTTTCATTCTTGCTGTAGGTGCATGATTGATTGGAAATAAAGATAAACATAACAGACCAAATAATTCAGCTTCCAGTTTATTCACTGATTTACATGCTTACCCTATCAAGCATGAGACTCACCTCTGGACTCCTACAGGGATGAAGGATCCCATTAGACTTTTTCAGTATCAAGACGTAGTTGTTCTGTTCAATGAGAGTCAAGTGCCAGCTTTATGTTTCCCACACTCAACCCCTCCTGGTCTAACAATGCACGGATGAAGAATGGCTGATCCATGTTCTGCTTCAACAAGGCAGGACCAGCCTTCCTGAAATTTGCAGCCATGCTTGTGTGGTAAAGGTACACACACAATTTATATTCCACAGCTAAGGAATATTTTTGAATTCCTTGCAGATTCTGAGCTCTCACATAAAAACATCTGCTAATAACATTTTTCATAATATCCATTTGGCAAGGTAATTCTATCCCATCCTGGAAGACAATGACCAGGCCTCAGTTATTCATGTCTTCCTCACCTCCTGGCTGGGCTCAGAAATGTGATACATTTTGGGCACAAAGCCTTTAGCATTTATGGAGTTCCAAGTACACCAGAAATCTGCAGTGCATCCCATCAACAACACATATTAGTGTGAACACGTGAAAACCTTTCCAATGGTTTCTATTTGTGTTTCATGCAGGATCAAGGCTTTTGCCTTTGCTTCCAAAGAACTCTGTGGCTTGGACCCAGAACATTAAAATGATTGCCTATGTTCCTGGGAGGGAAAACATAATTAATGCAATGAAGCTTTCGGCAATAACGGGACAGTTCATGCAGACAGAGGAACCAAACTTTCTCAGAGGCTAACCTGAGATTCTGGACCGAATTCCCTGAAGAACCACAGATCATCACAAGCCTGATTCACCATTTCTACTCCCACTGCAGAGCACATTCTTTTGGTTTTGTTTCTTCTGGTATAAATATACAGCAACAAAAAAAACCCAGAACAGTTGTTCCACTAGGGAGAGAAAGAGAACAAACACCACCTGACAGATGTTAGTGGTGTCATTTGGATATCACTTAGTTATATAGATAACACTGATACATAGGAACTGAGCATAAAAGAGGTAGAATAGATCTATGGTGTAAATTTGAAGTCATGTAGCAACAGGTACCTGTCCCCTGGAAACCCATTTGAGGTTGCCAAACTGAGTTCACTCAGATAACGAAACAGCTATAAATCCTAAGGAAATCTAGCTAAAGAAGCAAATAGTTCCATCAACAGTATTATTTCTGGGTAGATTGCTGTTACGACGTGTGCTCTAAAGCTTCAGCCTTTGTCCCAGTCAAGATACAGCATCTCAGATTTCTACCCAGCTCTGTGAAATATGCTGGGACTAAGTGAGACCTCTAGCTCTCTCAAATTTGGCTGAAAGTGGTCCCTTCTGGTTTGAAACATCAGGAGGATGCTGATTACATAAACTCTACCTAGGAACCCCTAAACCTCTAAAACCTCTGCATAGAAAAATGACAATGTTCTGTAAAGCCAGCTTTATTAAGGTAAGAAAACAATATAGAAAAATGTGTAAACACAAGATCAAGTAAGCTAACGTTTTACTGGAAGCTGAAACCTTGTGGTGACAGACCTACTGAACACATATTTAACAAGCAAACCACCAACAGGTAAACAGCTACATGTAAACTGTGTTTTTGTGAATTTCAGAAATGGCTGTCAAGAACTAGCATTGCAGCATGAGTTTTCTTATAAATAACCCGTCAACAGTTTTTTAGAGAAAATATAACTGTTCTGTCTCTCAAAATATGTCTCAAGCTATAAAAACAGTACAAATCTCTTCCTAATATCAAAACCACAGTGTTAGATCCAGACAGGTAAAAAATCTAAACTGCTTAAGAATTATATTAAAATAACTCCATTAAAAACTTACCTATATTAAAAATATTTCTTTTAAAGGCTGTTCTAGCCAGAAGTTGAATTTTTAAACATAGTGCTTACAATACACAAATGTAGAGGTTTTCAGACATAACTATTGGTATATTAAGAGGCTGGCTGAGTTAAGAACTTTATCATTAATGGTGTCATCCAGTCATGAAGATTTGTGGTACTTCTGAGCAACGCCATAGGGAACGTGTGCAGCTATGGTGCCTAATTTCTGTGCTCCTTCGATGTGGAACATCTGGTCATCAAAGAAAATGTGAGGCCGGATTTTCACCAGGATTGGTCCTTTAGGAGCTCCTGCTAGGAAAAGTGCCTCATCAATCTCCAGACCCCAGCTACGGAGAGTCTTCAGCACTCTGGCTCCAGAGCTCGCCGCACTTCTGGCTGTGACCAGGTAGGTCCTTATAGGACAATTTAATCGTTCGTTTTTTGCATAGAACTTCTTCTGAATTTTCCCCAGGTCTTCCAGAAAACCCTTCAAAGGACCCTGAGTATAAAATACCAGAAGCATATTTAGTATTCGTCCACAGTTCCCCAAAACATTCTTTTGCTTTCCTCCAGACTGCCATTTACAAACAGAATTCCTTTCCCTAATGCTATGCTACTCTGCAAATTCTCTGTGTAACATATCCAAATGGGTCTGCACCCTCACTAGGAATTCACACACTGGAAAAAAGTTAAAACCATAATCCTACATGGTATGATCAGTGGGAAAATAATTCTCACTAAGGCGATCTCTTACAATATAAGCTTATTACTATAGTCTTTAGTGTTCCTTTAAAAATACTGAACTGTTTTTACTAAGAACCATGAGCTGCAATTCTTTCTCCTGCACAAAAAACAAATTAATGACCATACTACACTCCAATTAAAAGAAATAAATGACAGTTTGGTTCTTCAAATTGCAATACATTGTACCGTTCAGTATTTTCATAAATCAAGCTTTTATTATGAATTTATACTATTTTGAACAATAGCAGAATTCGTCCTTCAGTTTAACCTAATGTTAAAATATTTGTGTTTTTTAGACAAATGGCATAGTTCTGCTTGGGAATAAGTGACCTGTTTCAATAACCAGAGTATCTCAGTGTTAGAAATTAACATTACCTACACAGACTGATAAAAAAAATAATCCAGGAAATCAGTACTAGTATTTCTTTTTCAAATAATACCATTAAAATACAACTGTAAGTCACTGTCTTATATATGCAGTTCTCTCAGAGAAGTGAGAGATCTGGAGAAAGGACTGCAATGGTGGCCTTTTTTATGTCAAACATGCATTTTAAAGACTATCCTTGAAAAGGAAATAAATTGGGTACTCAGCTTCCACAAAGAACACATACACACTGGGGAAAGTGGAGAAACACAGCAGCGATGAAAGTCATCAGATCTTTTGGAAACTTACTGATTCAAGAAAATACAAACCTGTGCAAGAGGCTTATTTTCATTCAGCTGTTCATGTTCAAAAAATCTATCTAATCCTTGCTCTTTGACAATCTGTTCTGATTCATCAGAAAAGATAACAGCATCCCCATCGAATGCCACCCTCAGCTGTGTATCCGAGTAAGAAACATCTTTGTTGGCAGTGAACATTGTAGCTGATGCAATGCCTGAAAATGGATCAGAGAACCTCAGTTAGTCCTGCAAAGTCATTCATTAAACCACTAGCAGTTTGGTTCCAACAACTTATTTGTGGTGACCTTTATATGTGGTGAGTGGAAATGATCACAAAAGCTAATTAGTAATGGCGGTTCTGTAACACAAATGCATGGAAGCCGTCCCATTGACAAAACTTCTTGCACATTCTTCCTTCCATTTTCACATAGGAATGTACAAGAACGGTCCCCAAGGTGTACTGCAAATGAGACAAAGCAGGCAATTCCAAGGAAACCACTCAAACTATTTGCTATTTTTTAACTTCTTATGAAACACAGAGGTCATTTTTTTAAGTCGTATTGAAAAAGATGAGGCTATTCAAATAGAAGTTGAATAGAGGTGGAGATCCCTTTCTTTTTGAACAGGAGAAGACAGAAAGGTGTAGGGTGATTAGGTTGTCATATCAAGAGGCTGAAGGGTCAGAGAGGAACAGTATCACATGATTTTATTTGGTTAAGTAAAAATAAGTGGTAAACTTGCACCGTACAAAGTGGTGCCTTTCTGCATTTGATGAAGCAGCACTACTTTCTGTGAAAGACGCACGGTATATTAATTTTTGAACAAGCTAAACAGAGAGATAAGGAAAGTCAATTCAAACCTGCTTCTATAGCTTCTTGCACTTTTTCAGAGTCTGCTGAGAGGTACAGGTTTGTAAGGTATGCAGTCAGGTAACCAATAGGGCTTTGTCCTCCCGTCATACAGAAACGTTCAATTGTTAAGCCTAAAGTGAGAACAGCACAAGGTGTGACTCTGCCTTGACACTGCAAACTTGTAAAAGTAACCTGAGAAAAGGTACACTAGCCTAGCTGACAGTAAACTTAAAAAAAAAATAAATATTCATCGTAATTTCAACGAGTTACACAAACTGACTAAAATATTTGATCAGTCCATCCTCATTCATAATTTCGGGAAAAGAAAACCCTCTAAGATGGCAGAGTAACTGCTGTGAACGTGTATGTTTAGAGAGCATAGATAACAAACATCAAAAAGTTTAAAGACTTCTCAGAAGTTAAAATTCACACCTGACGTTATATCTAGAGCATTGGACCAAACTGTTTAATATGTCTCACTTGTGCTGACACCCAAAAATAAATATCAAAGCAGCTGTTTTTCCCAAGGTTAGAACAGGAAGAATAAAATTAATTCATATTATTATGTAACAGCTGTCAATTCTACCCATTAGTATTTATTTTATTCACCATAGTGATTGATGCTGTTTATGAGCCTCACTCCCACTTGGGCATGGTTATTAGTCATCAGGACAATATCAAATCGTTCTTCATCATCAGGGTATAGTTCAAGAAGCCGGGCATTGACATGCTCCAGAGCCTGAAGGATAAAAATGTGGAAGTCAACAGACAAGTGGAATGTGCCTCCTTTTGTTAATCACAGTAGTTTTAGTGAAAGAATTGTCTTGAAGGAGAATGTGAAATACCTGATAGCTTAACTTGCTGAACTTGTTTTATTCCTTTCTGCCTTGCTGCTCCAAGTAACCATTTGACTGGTTCATTTGAAAGGAGGCAAATAAGTTTATTTTGTTGAGTTATAGAATTTAACTTTCTTGTGGAAATCCTTTTTCTTAGGACATCATAATCATCCAGAGTAAGTCAATGCACTGTTGATCATTATCACAATCACTATTAATTTTTTTTCTTGTCCGCTTGAAAATTGTTCTTGTGAAATCAAGGAGAAAGTATAAAGGAATGTATATGTGCAGCTGCTTGTTTTGCATGCACAAATGTGAATTTGGGTCACGTACTTATGCAAAGATTTACTGACACAGTTCAGGTGGTCAGCTGTCAAAGATCGTCCTTAAGTAATGAGTACAAAATCATATCCTGTCATACATGATTAGCTTGACAATTTCTAATTGCAGTACTGAATGAGACAGATTTTGATTCATTTGAGATCCCTTTACAGATAATGGGCCAACATGTTATACCCACAGTCTCACATTTTTATTTCCTTGACCTTTCATCTGCTCATCTCTCTCTGTATCCATCTGTTCTCTCTTATTTAGAACCTCATCCCTTTGGAGTAAGACTTCCTTTTTGCATTCCTTGAATGGAATAGAATTCTTTGGGATTACAGCAATGAAATCAACAACGAATTATCAAATGAATACAAAGACGGATTGATTTTCAATAAGGTGCTTTAGAAAGTCAGTCCAGTTGTTAAGTACTAAACTACAAATTTAATAATTAAATTCTGAGAATCTCACTTAAAAGCATGGTTATGTGATGTGGGACTGTGCTTAGGAAATTTCTAAGTGAGAGCCTGGTATAAGGCCTAGGAAAAAATCTTAGTATGTGGTCATAACCTACTTCTTCTCCTAATAATCTACTACACTGGCAATTTCTTAAATTATTAGGAAGTAGGGGTGAGCAGAGGAGGGGATTCCATTTTTTTGCCCATTGCCTGTATACTTTTTACCCTAAGGAGACCCTGGCCTGTGATTACAAATCTTAAGTGCTACAAGCATGAGATGTAATACTTTTAAGTTAGTATTATTCCCTTTTGCCTTCTTCGTCTCCAAGTGGAAAAGATGACTCAACAAACTCACAGTTCTCCAGCCTAATGATTCCTGTGACTAAGCAATATAAAGAATTCAAACACAAATATCATACTGGAAGGCAACAGAGGTCAAGGTGCATTTAGCTGGGCACAGCTAACAGTTCTGATTTTCAAAGTATAAGGAGTTAAAGTCAAATCTTGCTTTTACTCGAAGTGAATTTGACACTGAATTCTAACAAATCTTAAAAACTGACTGTGCTAGCAGGGCTGCTACATATAGGAAAGGAAGCAGTAAATTCCCTCGTCAGCCTATCCTCATTGGTGTACAAAGTGAACTATGACCTCATTTTTATGTTAAAAGCACCCTTAAAGTGCTTCTACTATCAATACTACTAACAGCTACGCTATATTTACAGCAGCATGGGTATTGACATAAGTAATTTTTCTACTGTGTACGTTCAAAAAGTGATTAATTAAGAAAATGTTTTAAATTCCTGAATTACTCCAAATCTACTTTTAAAACTTGAGGTGTTCTACCACAACACTGATGTCAGCAAGTATGATTGCTAATTATGATTTCATTAATTTTCTAAAATCACTGTGGAAGAGCTTATCACACACTTCTCAATGGACATAAAATTAACTCTGTACACAGCATTTTTTCAAGTCAGTTCCACTAAAATCTGCATTCTTCAAAACCATACATATTTTCAGGTCTTTTCATTTTTTTGTAATTTCTCTTGCTTTCCATGATGGAGGCTGTTTTCCTTGGCCATTTCTCTTATATTGTGCAGTGAAAGCAAAATATTCCATTTCAGCTCTGCTTAAACCCTGACTCCCAACTAGAAAGTGTATTTCTTTTGCTGGTCCTCAAGAACAATTTCCAGGGTGACAACAAAAGCAAGGAAAAATTAAAGCAGAACAAAAGGAATTAATTTCTTCAAAATTAGATTAATATAGAATCAACACTGTTATGGGTTATTTATGAGTTTTTGGGGGTGGAGGATGTTGGGTTTTGTCTTTTTGGGTTTGTTGGGTGGGAGGAGGTTGTAAAAAAATAAAAACAATTAGAGGACTATCTTGACTGAAAAAGGTCTTAAAAGGAAAGATACTTAGTGCGCCCCATGTCCAGCAGAAAGCGCGGGTTGCTCCTTACCCACATCTGGGATGTGATGCTGTGAGCCGGGATACAAACTGTGATGCTGAGGGTGCAAGTCTGGTCCCGGTGACGGGAGCAGTACGTGACCTGCCGCAGGCGTGCGACATTAGTGCCGGCGGGAGGGGAGGGGATGTGAGGAGGAAAGGAGAGGGAAGAGAAGAGGGAAGAGAAGCGGTGGCCGGAGGGCCGGGGCGCGCAGAGATGCGGAGATGCTGCCGGGCTCCCCCGCCGCAGCGAGCTCACCGCTGGGAGAACAAGTCTCGAAAACGTCTCCCCGGGTCAAGATTATCTCCGCCCAAGGACGCCTCGGGCTCCTCCTCTTCCCGAAATTTGGCCTTGCAGCATCCTCCTCGCCCCGCCGCACTCAGCACCCTCCGTTGCCCCGCCGGGCCAACCCGCCCCGGCTCGCCCCCCCCGGCTACCTTGACGAAGTAGAACGCCGGTCCGGGCTTAAGGGTGACGTTCTCGTTGTTTTGCTGGTACTCCACGTACTTCTCCACTCCCTGCTCTTGGTAGATCCGCCGCTCCTCCACCAGGTCGAAGAGGGCTCGGGAGGAGACGGCCACGGTGATGGCGTTCTGGGGCTTGGGCTGCCAAGCGACCGCAGGGTAGCGCTGGCCCGCAGCCCCGGACCCCGGATCCCCCGCTTTCCCCCGTACCCCAGCTTCCCCTCGGACCTCCAGCTTCCCCTTGGCCCCCCAGCCTTGCCTCGAGCCCCCAACCTTATCCCGGACCCTCAACCTCCCCTCGAGTCCCCAGCCTTACCCCGCATCCCCAGCACACCCCCCCCCTTCATCCCCAGCCCCGGCCTCCGGACCCCCGGCCCGCCCGCACGCACCGGCCGGGGTTTCTTGGTAACCAGGTTGTCGTAGAAGGCCTTGGCCGCCGCCCAGTCCTGCTCGGCTTCCTGCAGCCGGGCGTCCGCCGCCTCGTTGGGCTGCGGCGCCTCCGGGTCGGAGCCGCTCATGGTGCCTGGCGCGGCCGCGCTCGGGGCGGGCGGCGGCTGCGGCCGGAGCGGGGACCGGGAAGCGGTGGCAACAGCGGCAGCGGCCGCCCGGCCCCGCCCCCCCCCCCCCGGGCAGGGGGAAGGCACCGGCGCTGCCTTTCCCTTTGCCTGTGCCGCGCCCGGGCTCGCCCGGCCCTCCCGCGTCACGGCCCGGCCCGGCCCGCGGCGGTCCGGCCCTGCCCCGGAGCGGAGCAGCACCGGCCCCATGGGGCAGCGGGGCCGCGGCCTCTCCGCATCCCGTACCCCAGGGCTCGGCCCGGCCGCAGCGTTTCTGCTCGGGGGGTGCGGCCCTTCCCCGCGCCTCGTGCGGTGCCCGTGGCGTCCCCGCCCAGCCCACGCCGTTCTCGTCCACCGGAGATACTGGTTGTCAGCAACAGCCTCCAGCACCGAGTTTATCTACAGCGTTAGAGATTTATTATTTAACTGCAGCGGCTTAACTGATTTAACATTAACTGCAACGGATTCCCAGGAGATTTCTTAAATAATGTGTTTTAGCAATCAAAATGGGTGTGATGTCCATGACCTGGGGTCCTCTGTTCAACGCAGCAACACGCGAGGTACCTTCAAGAGAAAGCAATTTGGGCAGTGGTGTGGAGGGTCTGTGCAGCACTCGCAAGGAGCTATTCTGGCATGAGGTTGGGGTGGTCTTAAAATCCAGAGTCCCACACACAGCTATGGGCAGCATCTAGTACACATCTAATACAGCTGTCTGAAACGGGCCCGTCTGTCTCTGCAGATCACCACGTGAACCACAGCAAAAATCCCCAAACTGATAAGCTGCAGGAGAGAGTGAGGAAGAAATCGGATTTACTCCTGAGCCAGTAGAGGATCTGGCACAGCAGACCCACAGACTTTGCAACTGGTGGCTCAGTGGGTATCTGTGCCATACCTCATGTGATCAGCATCCAAAGGGCTCTTAACATTTTGAATGGAGACTCTAAATATTGATTTTTGACCCTGCTCACTACCTAATCTTTGTCAAATTGTCAGATCTTCCTGCCTTCATCCAGTCTCAAAAAAAAAAAGGATTATTTTTGTAACTTTTGCCCTTTTTTTTTATGTGGCTTCCTAGTGAAAGGAGGCTTATGTAATTATACCATCTGTCTGTCTTTCCTCAGTGATGTGCAGTTGCAAACAAATTTGAAAGAAGGATAAAGATCTCAAAGAGATTTAAATTCTTAAAACCTTTAATGAAAATCAACAACTTGCAATTTGTTGCCCTGCTGAGGAAGGGACTTAATTTGCTTGTTCCTCTGCTGTGTAGTAGCAAATGAATACTCCCTGGCTGATCTGCCAACTCCAAATCTGCCACATTGCCTGTTGCCCAGATCACCAGGGAGGGACCTAAAAGCAGGGAAGTGGTGGAAATGGGGAGGTTAGAGTAAATGGGAAATGGGAGTTGACCATACTGGGGAGGGGAACTGGAAATATGAGAGAAAAGGAGAGGTACTGACGGTAGTGTATTAGGAAAACAAATGTGAAAAGACAAGATAGGATCATTTTAGAGGCTGGTGTCATGCGAAGCTGTAAAAGGTATAACATAAATCTGAACAAACCTAATTTTAGTAACTCTGCTACTGATGGATGTTCTTGTTTTCCTTGAATTTTGATCCCGAATTGATCCTATTTCACTGTGGTGTCTAAGCTCAGAGCTGTAGTGTGTCAAATACTACTGAAAACACCTGCTCCCCTCCACACAGTAAGGTCAGGTCGAGCAGCCAGGCTGAGCCTGGAAAAAGGATTCAAGCCACAGAACAGCAACTCCTGGTCACAGTCACCATCCCTGTCCTGCTCAGAGACTTCAGCACCACTCTAAGAAGGTGATCTCTAAGAAGAGGCTATTCTTGGTTAAACTGGTGTGTCCACTGCCCGTGGAGAAAAGGGGAAAAGAAGAGGAGGAATCAGGAAGCAGTTCTTTAGTGGTTACAGAGCTGAACTGTCATCCTTGCATGACCTTATTGCCCTCCTTGCATGGCAGTACATTTCCCAGAGCCATGCCCGGATCGACTGTTTGTTGTGCTGTGTTCCCCACCACCCTGCATCTACTCAGGAGCAAAATCAGAGCTCCTCAGGCATGTTCTTGGTTTTTATTTCCCCACACACACCCTGTCCTTCCTGTCCAACCCAAGAAAAGAATCATCACTCATGAAGACTCCTTTTAACCTACACCTGAAAACTTAAAAGATAGTAATGTGGTACGGGGCCCGAGCAGTGCTGTTGATGTGCTGCTGCTGAAAGCAATTCTATGGTAACAGAAATATTTTGCTTGCCAGACCCACATGGTATCTCTACACAACACTCAGCTGTGTGAACATATGCACTGAGCTGCCATGTCTCTGTTCTGTGCTTGGCTGCCTGCTGCTGACATACCCTCCATTTCCTCTTTTGCTGGAGATTGTGAGCTGAGGGTCTGACATGAAAGCTTTCCAGATTCATCACCTTATAAATGAAATCTTGACTTCCCAAATGCAGAATGTAGCAGCCTTATCTACATCTTAAACATGTAGTAATGCCCACAGGGTTCCAGGAAAGAGCTATATCTTGCTTTCACTAAACCTCTTGGGGAGTCTGAGAAATAGGAATGGATCCAAAATTGAATGACTTTGTGGTTTTTGAGCTAAGCTAGAAAGGAAAGGATTTTTCTGCTATCGTGCATTAATTTGTAGGGCATTGACATAAAAGAAAAAAAGTGTGTTTCTCTCTTTGTATGTACGTTTTTATAGTAAGCCATGCACATTCTCTGAAGTCTGTTATAAGTATTCAAATTAAAAGAAGGTCCCCCTGCCTGAGCTCCTGATATTTTTCCCGTTTTAAGAACAGCCACTCAGAGAGATTGATATGTTCCTGTTCAAGAAGGAACTCAAAGTGCATTACTAATAATAAAAACATTATGTTTTTTTTCTTCTTTTGATACCTACTTCTATCTGAAAAGATGTGAAATATTTCCAAGTATTTAAAATAATAGAACAGAAGTAAGAGAAATTTTTTTAATGGAAGGACTTTATCTCCCTTTGGATGTATAGATCCCAGTAGGTATTGTGTGTTGTTATATCACAGACGTGTAGACTCCAGAGCCTAACTCTCCCAGAGTCATGTCAGGGGCACTGCAGAGTGCAATTGCATGGACTTTTACTTCATATATACATTGTGATTTTTCATGCTGAGAGCCCAAGACCCATAGCACAAGTATGGTGTTCCCAGAAGGAAGGAACCTCAGAAGAGCTTTGATGTAGCTCAATCTGCTGTGGCAAAAAGTGTAACAGCACTCACATTACACCTGACCTGCCAGATTAATTTGGAAAATCCTCTTGTTTGTAGGTGGTATAAGTACTTCTAATGCAATCCTAGAGTTTAGGACCTGGTTCTTAAAAACAGTTAACAACTGATTTTCTACATGTTTCCTACAAATCCTCAATGTGGATCTCAGGCAATCTATATTCTTTTGTTTGCCTGCCTTCTATTGATCAAATGTAGTCTAATACAGGCAGAAATAAAAAACAGTTGGTTTGTGCCAATGATGTGCATGGTGAAGCTGCATCATGCTTGAAGGCACATCTATTTATGAAGAAACCTTCACATTATGTCATAGTATTCACTTTCCTTTTTCATCTCATGATGCTCTCTAGTTCTCTTTTGGTCCCTCTTCAGCAGTATTTTTCATTCTCTCTTTCTTCTTCCCCTTCCCACCCTCTGTGTTTGTGCAAGGAAAACAAGAATGCAAAAACCTGTGGCATCACATGACAATCGAGGCCAACTGCCTTGTGTCTTCTGGCATTACTTTGCTGCTGGTCTTTAATAGTATGTTCATTTGCAACAGCCATACAAATTACTTAGAGACATAGATCTTTTGTTCTTGTAAGATGATTTGTTCCATCTCTATCATTCTGAGCATGACTCATTCCAGTGTTCAAGTGACAGGTTAGGTTACAAGGAAAGCTAAATCTAGCACAAGTAGAAAGGAATGCTACATGAGGTTCACTGACCTGTGATCTCTTTTCTCTAAGCAATCCAGTTCAGTCATTACAATACAAGTTTCACTTCCCCTGTTACTGAAGTTTTTTATTCTTTAATCTTGTCAGGGTGAAATCAGAAGACAAGTTTTGTCTTTAGCATTTTGGAGATTTTTTCTCTCTAGAAGATAATTTTTTCCCCTAGGAAAATACAATCTGTAATAGAACTTTTAGAACTAAACTGTCCTCCTAACTGTTCTGAGCTGAGCAACAAATTTTTAGCTTTCTTTAGCCCAAGAAAGGCTCATCACATAATTACAATGTTTAAAAACCAATAAAGAAGAATTCTGAAATTCAGATAAAAATACTATTTTAATCTAGATACTTACTAAAAAATAGGAAAACAATTCCTTAGCTTCAATGATAAGCATGCCTGCCCCATCTAGTAGTTTGCCAGAGGGAGAATTGAGAAGCATTCAGTGACTTCTTTTAGAGGAGAGCAGGAGTCCAGCTCCAAGCAATCCTGGCCATCTTATCAAGAACATGGAATATGACAAATAGGCCAAGAATACAGTCTTGTTGAAAATCTGTGGTCAGAAAAGGCTCAACAAAAGGCACATATGCTATCAAAAATAATCATATTGTTTGGGTTTTTTGGGGCTAGAAAAGAATCGGTAATAAAGTCATAACTTCTGTGTTAATAAAAAAGAAAATAAACGGCAACAGAATCAATAATAATAGGTTTTGTTATTCAGGGTTTGACTTTGCAGCACTGGAATCACTCTGTAGGCACTTAGAGAACACAGAGAAAAAATTAAATAAATAATACTGAAAAAAAAAGATGATCTGCAGGAGGGTTTGTCCCTGTTCCAAGATTAAACAGAAGAATATTTGCATTACAAAACAACCACACATAAGATGGAAGGTGGATAAATTATACATACATACCTTATGGGCTTCCTATATCCTACTGAATAAAAAGTACAGTATCATGAAAAATTTTAGATTCAGTTCTATATAATAGAAACAGTTGTCTGAGCATTTTTCATTATGCACTAATTATCTCTTTAATAATAGAAATAACTGGAGGCTCTTGTCACGCAAACTGCTCCACACAGGGACGTGTCTGTGCAAGACCAAGGCCTAAATGTTGAAACCCCATTGATCCATTTTACCATAACAAAGGACACTAAACTATTCTAAGATTCACTCTGGTAATTACATTGCCAGACCTTCTGCATTAAATACCCATGGTTTAGTTGTTAGTTGTGCTATCTTCCACAGGGTTCACAATAAGTATTAAATTAGGTTAAAATCTTTAATGAGAAATCATATTGAAAGTGATTCTTGGGTCTTTTTTTGTGTGGTTTTACAAAAATACCACAGAGATATTGCTTAATCCCTGTTGCACTCCGCTAGTTATAGCTTTTAAAAAGGGGAAAACAAGCAAGACTATTAGATGTGTTTCTCCTCCCTGTTCTCTGGGGCATAAATAGAAACCCATTCAAGCAAAATCAGGTTTCCCACCCATTTACTGAATGGAAGAAGGTATCAAACAATGTGTGTGCCCAAGTGACACTGATGGGGGCTACTATGCAGCCCCTGATGGGACAGTGGAGTGGTTCCACAGGATTTGGGCACCGGGAGCAATGGCATCCACTGACTGTGTTACAGCACTGACTGCCATCAACACATATATTGTGGAAAACAGATCTGCTGTTTTCCAAAAACAGAACATCTGCCTTTCCTCTTTACGTACAAACCAAGTCTCATTTGAGCCTTACCCCTTAGTATAACTCACAAATAATGGGACCTACAGAGCAGACCGGGCAACAGGAATTTTGTTTACATAGCCAGCCATCTTGCTGCTGTCCTTGGGGACAAAGCTTTTTGTTTCTTTCTTTATGAGTATGTGAAAAAAAAATACACTTTCAACAGACTCCTGGGCAATGAAGAATAGGAATAAAGTCAGAAAATGTACAAATTGCTCCAAGCAAGGGGTGTGGAATGATGTGATTATATCTACTAATAAAGGAGACAAGCTTTAATTGCTGCGAGAGTGCTTTTGACTGCACAGAGTTACCACCCAGTTCCAAGAAGAGGATTGTAAGTGATTAGTGCAGTGCTCCTGAGGGGGAAAGAGGAGCCATAAGTGTAAATACAAGAAGAGGTTTAGGACTTTTGTCTAAGCTATGGCTTCAAACCTGTCAGCAACCTGCACACAACATCTCTGTTACTTAAGTTACGATGTGATTCTCTTTTGCAGGGAATGTGTATCCCATTTCTGGTTCAGGTTCCCTCTCTCCTTTTGGCAAGTTAAGCATTTGGGAGAAAACAAGTAAGGACAAAGCAATGATAATGTGTTATTGTTTGTGTTGTGCTAGTTTTCCAGGGGCCTCAAAAAGCATTGGGGAGCTGTTGTGTTTGATGCTGTAGGAACACACAGGAAGGTACTCCCCATATGACATTCCTCCTCCCTTTTCGAGTCCTCTCAGTAGAAGGAAGATTACTTTTGCAGACCTATCCAAGCTCAAGCATTAAGTGTGAGGCTCACACAGTTGCCCTTCTGCACACGCTTTCCCACAGCTGGGCTGCTGTCTGGTGCATTTGCAGAGCAGTGTTTCAATCCCTCTTCTGCACTTGGCCTGCACAGAGCCAAGAAAACTAGGCTGACCTAGTTGGTGTGATCTCTAATGGGAATTGCCTGGTGCAGAGGGTCACGAGCCGAGGTTATGGGACTCAGCTGCAGCTGAAGGTGACACACACTCAAAAGCTCCTCGTGCTGGGGCTTCTCTTTTTGTCGTGAGACTCAAACCTTCCTCAGACAGCTTCATGAGTTCCAATTGTGCATGCATCAGGATAGAGAATACTCCAGCAGTCTGTTTTTAGTTCCCTTGAAAGTGACTTTCAAGTTCTGTTATTTACATTAAAGCAGTATTTATGTTTCTCTGTTTTCAGTATTTTTCTTAGGAGTATGGAAAGATAACAATACAAGCGGCAAGGACAAGAGTAACACCAGTAATAACAAAAAAGCAATGCTTGCAGCTGGAGGCTTCTAGGACTTATAGTTCCATAAGTATCTATATCACAAAATCCAACCCTTATTTTAAATGTTGTTATAAAATCACAGAACAAAGAGAAACTCAATGAGGATTTCAGTAGGTCGTGGATCATATAACTGGGTTATTAACTTCAGCTCCTGACTTTGAACAAAACACGTAGACTGACCTGCTTTCATCCTAGTTCCCTTCCTGTACAGAAATTTCCAGGTTGGGTGCAGTCATTATGGTCTTTCTCTATGGAGAAAAAATGTATGTGTAGAAGACAGTTCATTCCACTGAAGGCTTAATTTACACCCTGGATGCTCTTCTCTTTCACACAGAGAGCCTAAGGTGACTGTATTGCTGAGGTCAATGCCTTTGGTAATTGTGTGTGTGTGATGCTGGCACAGTGCAGGGGAATAAATCTAGACCTCTGAATCTGAGACTTTTAAACAAGATTAATTAAGTCTCTCCAAAGTTACTGCAGGACTTTTAACCTGCCTGTCAAGCCCTGTGTAGGGCTCCAAAGCTAGAAGCACAGACCTACCAAAAGATGGAGAGTCTGTTAGAACTACAGTCAAAGGTAACCCAAGGATCTTCACCCAAGAGTCTTCAGAGTAGTTATGCTGGGTATTGGTGTGGCAGTGTGTCAGCAGGAAAGCCTAGGCTAGCCCAATGCTTCTGTGCCTATTCCTGGCAGTATCAAATAGTTGAGGTTTACTCATGGGCTGTAGTCAACCTCCTGCTGTGTAAGCATACCTCAGCAAGTAGCTTCTGTTCATCTGAAATATATATTCTGTGGTTTTGTTGGGCTTGTATGTATGTTACTATGTGAAATTCAGTGGTCTGTGGCGTCAGGGAGATTATACAAGTTGATAAGAAGGGTTGTTCATGTGTTTAAACTCAGTGAATCACTGGAAGATCAGATTGAGTTTAGTGTTTGGAGAGACCCTGACAGGTCCTAATGGCCTGTTCAGATTTGTGGTTCTGTGGTTACTGCCTGCCATTGCCAGCGTTTGGTTTTAATTAAAGTGCATTGAGTGTTTTTGTGACCTGCAGCCATGTCCTTTTACACTGCCCTGTCTGCTCACAGAGGCTCAAAGGATTATTGTAAATCAGGATTTGCGTGAGGCTGGGGTGCAACTGTTGAGTCAGAAGGCTGAGCTGGTCCTGAACTCACCCTCTAACAACGCTATTGCTGTACCCGCTGCTAGGCACTATTCACAGAATTGAGGCTGAAAATCTGAAGCCTGGATACATTTTGATTTGGATAATAAAATATTATAATATCCTGTTTAGAGAGTAGAAAAAGCAATGAGGATTAAGAAAAGGTTTCCTGACTCTATTTCCTTGAACTCACAATAATATAAATATATAGAACAATGTATATATTAAAACCAACTAGAATTCTTTTGTTCTCTGTTGAAGTTAGTAAAGTGTTACAGAGTCTTACTTAGACATATTTTCTCTACTTTACAGGTTGAAGCTAATGAAAATGTCTGTTGTACCAGAGATTTTCATGTTACCCTTGTCTCAATGTATTTTTATAGCCTTCATTTTGGTGAGGTATTTTCTGCACTGATTCCAGTTGTCCTTCTCTACATCTGTTCCAATTCCAGTAAGCCTTCCACAAACCAAGAAACCCAAGATTTCGTTGAGTACACCAATGTCTTACTAGGACTTCTTGGAGTTACATTTACCAGAATACTGAACATGTTATTTGAAGTGCTGCAGGTGGTTTTGAACCTCCCATTCTTCAAGACTTTGTACAAACAGACATAAGCCAAATACTCTGCCTCAAAAACCTGCCAATTAACTATTGAACAGGAATAAGAAACTTGAGCTTTTTCTAAGTCTTGACTTGTGTGTCACTCAGCATATACTAATTTTATTTTAGCCATATTTACTAATTACCATTGTTTCTTTATTAACAGCTTTTGTTAACCACTGAGATGCTAGATTTCTTGTTCTTTTTCTGAAGCTCATGATCTTATACCTTGTGCCATTACATTTAGTCTCATTTTTAACCTGCTCAGTTTCAAGATCTTTCAACCTTGCTAAACAAATCCAAGCAAACTGATAAAATTTGCTGGCTTCTCAGAATCCGGAAAGATTTTGACTAACAACTAGGTCATTAACAAAAACTCAGTAAAATCAGATTAATGAATGTCTGAAGAGGTATTAACAGCAGCCAATGAATTTCCACATGTCCCATTTAGGAGTTCCTCCCCCACCCTAAAATTCTTTTAGAAACATCTGGGTTTATATATAATCTGAAAATTATTCAGTAATAAGT
Source organism: Neopelma chrysocephalum (assembly GCF_003984885.1). Lineage (NCBI taxonomy): Eukaryota > Metazoa > Chordata > Aves > Passeriformes > Pipridae > Neopelma > Neopelma chrysocephalum. The sequence continues at coordinate 1,928,186 of NW_020897742.1, read as the reverse complement.
CATAAAATATGGTGTCACATCACATAACTAAAATCAACTTTTTTATAGAACTTCAAGATTAGTTTTAAAGTACATCCTCTGTATAAAAATCAATGAAAAAAAATTTTTTGTGCATGATCTGCCTTTTTCATGAAAATTAATGCAATTTTCCTCTCTTTCTAGTTTTGACTCACAGCTTTGAATGCTACTTAGTATCTTCAGTTTATTTTCAGCTGACTCAATTACAAGTTGTTTGATAAAAAGCTATCTAAAGCTATCTCTGTAGATATTGCTTCTCTAATATCCTCCTCATTTTTACTAATCAAGTAAAAATAACATTACTTCTTATCCAGACAGGAGGTGTGAGATGAAAATGTTGTTTATCAAATCCAGAAGTAATTAGCACTTATCATTACTGGTACCATTTGTTCTCCATCTGTATCCATTCAGTCCTACCAAAGTGACACAATTCCTAGTGTTACTTATATCTCTAATAATATCACAAATATTTGGATATGTTATTTCTCACCGTCTTCATTGATTGGTTTTATAATAGTCCTCCTTATGCATGGCTCTCTTCCACATGATATCTTTCAAATAAGGTCTGTGGTCAAAATCCTGTCTTTCCTGCTGGTAGTGAGATATTTTCATCAGGAGAACTTCACTCTTCCAGGAACTCATCTTACACCAAACAGACTTTTTCCAGTTTTTCCTAAAAGTCCTCTTTCTTCCCTCTAAAAACAAAAATCCAAACAAACCAATCAAACACAAAAAAACTTCACATACTAGTCAAGATTCACCTGAAATGACACAACTACAGGTTTTATTCTTGACATTGGATTTCAAGGCAGCATCAAAGGATATTCTCCCCAATAAGTAAGCTACCTCATTCAGCTGTACCATACGGTGCAAGCCATGCTATTCCTGATTACACGGACCGGGTGGTAAAACCAAAGCTAAACAGTTTGGAGATGCTCCATTTTCTGATGCTTACATATTTTGTTGCTGACGGCCACAAGAATACTCATTTGCTCCTATTTGCTTAAAACTTAATTTGAATACGCAATTCAAGCTTTCGGGCAGACGATTTCTGTGTTCAGGTCTCTAGAGACACCTTTGCCTATTCAGCCTCGGTAGTTAACAATAACAGGGTCTATATGGAACAGGAGTAATATGGAGCAATATTAATTTATTATTAGTGATATCTACATCATTTAGTAAAATGATATATCAGACTCTTTGCTATAACTCCCCTTTCCCAGCATTCAGTATTGACTTTTGGAAAAAAATACATAGATAACAAGGTGCCTTTATGTGAATTGTTGCTGTATTTCTTCCTAATCTCCTGACAACGAAATATATAATCTAAGTTTTCCACTTCAACAGAAACATTTTTTCTAATAAAGTGTTTTACTCCTTCATAGTAGAGATGATCAGAGCCCTGGCAGGGCCGTGGTCTGTCCAAGTGCCAGCAGAGAAGCCCCAGCCTGATAGCAGACTCAAAGCTTCTGGTCTAATGGATGATGATGGTGCCAGCACGTGTGTCTTCTGGGAGATAGGAGTGTCGATCTCACGCCACAGCAGGATTTCTTTCCCTTTACAACAGTCAGTGGTTGCTGCCAGAAGCAGCAGTGGTGGCATTGATTCCAGCTGCTGCCGCCCAGCAGAATGCCAAGACAGATAAACTGTGGGATGTTCTTAGCAACTCCTCCATGGAGTAGTGAGATAACACAAAAAACATAAGGAGATATTAAAGAGCACATGATAATCCATTTTCAGGAAACGGCATTTCTCCAGAAAAGGAGGCTGAACTTTATCAAAAAGAAAATGTCTCCTGGAGGACTTGCCAAAGTAAATCTCTTTGATGCAAAGGTTTTAAGTAAAGACATTCACCTTAATCTACTGTTCGGTGACCTGGTCTTCTGATAGAGAGGATAATTATGGGTGTTTTCAGAATTGCTGTGGTCTGCAAGTCCTCCAAAACTAAAATAAGTAGTTATAGTGTTCCCACTTCACCACTCTGATCTTAGTCCCCTATATTTCTCTGAAATTTAATAATACCTAATGCCTTTAGACTTTGCTACTTGAGAGGGCTTCAATGCCTTGCATTAAAAAATGCAAGTCCTCATTAACAAGTTTCTTTCAGCTTTACAGTTTAATTATTTTGCCTGTGCTAAAAGGGATAACATCTAGTGTAATGAATGACCCGCAAGCAACTTACCCAAAGGGTAGTACAAAATGGAGAGGAAAAGATGAGTGTTTAGCTGTTGAAATTAGTATTTTCATGCAGATTGATCTTTCTGCCAATTTTTCACCCCGGACATTTTTGGTTTAGTTTATTTGTGTTACAGTAGAAGTGACAATGTAGTTAAATATAGCCTCTGAAAACAAGATCCCTGCCTGTTTCATTTGTATTCTACTGTTCTTTCATTAAACATTTCTTCATCTTTGCAGAGCCAAATTCTTACAATAATAAATCAGAGATACCTAAAGTTCTTGCCAAGTCAAATATCTACAGTTTCTGGCAATTATGTAATTTCCAGATTTGCTACAATGGCTCTTGCTGATAAGTAAATTGTCATAAAAAGAAATGTTCCAGACCAATCTTTATTAGGGTGTCCTTCACTGATCTGTGTAAAATAATCCCCCTCCTGCCCCACTCTCTTTTAGAAAGGAGAAACATAATTACAGCTTTTTCCCTTGCTTTGAGTGACTCTTCATCATAACAATTTATATCTGGAAAATGTCACAAGAAAATGTGAAAAAGGTAAGTTTAAACCAAAGAAATCAGGCACTGCTGTTATTAATAGAGCAGCTCAAAAATGTTTCCCATGATGTGTTATAAGGTCTCTGTCTTATAATAAAATTTAACAGTGATGTATTTCCCTTGTTCTCAAGTTGATTTTGTATTAGAAGTCCAGACAAAAGTAATTTGCAGCAAAGGTCCCTGATCCAATGTCTGTATATGGAAAAGACTCAAAGGACTTCATGCCCCTTTAAAAACCCTTTAAAATGATTAATGGCTAAATGCATTACAAATTATCAAGTATTTCACACTGACAAAACATAAGACTTGTTATGAGTTTTGGCCAAATTTTTGTCCCTTACTGTTTAGAGTATAATATCCCATAAACAGTAATTTTCAACCTCCATGCAAAGTGGTGGTGAAGTAAGGGAAGATTAAAAAAAAAAAACTGTACCTTTTACCCATTTTTTTTTGCCTTTTTTCATGTAGTTGTTTTATATTTAAATGGGTTGCTATCCTCATTTCCACCTCCAGAGCAAAGAATTCCCTGAGTCCTTCATCATTTTGATGGCAAATGAGGAAGAACAAAATGAATTCCCAGGTCTTAGCTGCAAGTTCCCAGTTTCTGGTCATACCTGGAAGTGATTCTGGCACCAGCTCTGAAAAAGAAGCCTGTTCCTTTCTGCACTTAAAATCTAATGATTTATTTTCCAGCTCTCAATAGTTTTTTCGTGAGTGAAAAGGCAAAGCTGGAGTATATAGAAATGGAGCCTGTCCTGACTAAAGGAGTTGGTCAGTCTCATTCCCCATTGTGTATTTGAAATAAAGTCCTAAAAGTAATATTGTTGGTTTTGTACAAGCAGAATTGTGGAGTATTAACACAAAACAAGAGAAACACAAACCTCATGTCTTTCAGCAGTAGTCAAAAAAGAAAACTCTTATTACAATTTTCATTCCTTTACTACCATGTTTGTCTCTGATGGCATTTTGGACTCCTTGGTGCTGGTGACAGCTACACAGGAAAGCAGAGAGCTCTTTGTGTGCAGCAAGGCCAAGCACAGCAGTTTGGTTATTCCTGTGGCTGTGCTGCCATCCCCAGAAGGCAATCTCAGGGAATCACTTGCTTCACCTCTGAAAAACTCCCTCTTCCATCAGCAGCCAGCACTCAGAAAGCTGGCAGCACGCCTTCCAGGGATCTGCTGGACACCACCTCTTCTTGAACTGCCACACAGGAACACCCAGAGCCCAGTCCAAAACCTGTTAACAGCTAAGAATATATCGAATTATAATAGCTATTACACATATTTAATGACAGTATGTTTACACAACTCTATTAGGTCATACGCTTACTTTACGCTGAGAGCTGCTAGCTGTTAACAAATGTGCAAAACTGCTGATCCTACACGTGAGATCACTGGTATCTTTTTTTTGCAGTTGTAAGAGTTTTGAAACACACACAGGAAAGGCAAAATGAACAGAATTATCTACCATCTCAGAAGCATTGTAGGGATCATAACATGGAGGAGACTAATTAATCATGCCCAAGATGTGATCAGTCTGTGTAGTATCACAGAACAAAAAAGTAGACCCCTGTATGTCTGCTTATCTATTAACTTATTATTTTCCAGTCTCTGTTTCTTTCCACAAGACATTGGTTTTTCCTCCATGCATGTCATACCCTGATACTGTGCATATAACTCAATAACTGTTCTGAAGTTTGTCGGGTTTCCAACTGCCCTTGTGTCATCTTTATGAAATTTGAAAACATTAAGGTTGTACATATTATCTTTTGTGATAATGTGATTATGTGATTCATTATCCTGCAGCTCTCATTAGCCACAAGGGGCTAAGAAATTTATATCATGTGCAAACTCAATTGTTTAGTGGTTTGTCCGGGGGCAATGGTAGGGTCAAAATTAAAAATGTTGAACCTCTCTTTTACATCTTTCATGCTCCCTGCCCTCTCCTTATTAGCAAGATTTCTGTAAGATATAAATAAACAAACCAACAGAAAAAAATATTTTTTATGTATTTATAGACTTAAGTCTCAGCCAGTAGAAAAAAAATGCCAGTATTCATTCAAGCAAGCTGAAATTCATCACAATTTTAGGAAATGTATGAAAATTCCATTCAAGTCTTCCATGATGCCGATGCCAACAAAATATCACACCACCATCAGTCTTTGCTATGCACTGTAGATGAGAGTTTAGTGAGCTTTCAAGGGTTTCTGGTAAGGATAGGTGTGGTTCTGATCCCCCACCCTCCAGCTGGTCAAAGCTTTGTCTCCGGAGCTTAACCTCCAGGCTGGCATCTGCTATATTCTTGTCAGTAAGTCTTTCTCTGCTGCCTGGGGGTCCTGGAAACTCTTCCAGTAAAGTTTTCTTTCTTCCTAATCTTGCTAGAATGCTGGGCTGGAGAGGTAGGTCCACACCAGTAAATGATACCTTCCCCATGTTGGGGAAGGACTTGGGCATCATCCCATGTTTGGCTGTAGTACTTTGCTGTCAGTGTGCTCCTGGGTGGGATGGAGCTATGCCACATAGGGCTTTTTCCAACCATGCCCACACTTGCTGCAGGGATTTAATGAGGCAGATATTGCTTCCAGTATACTATTTTCAACATGAACACTCTGCTTTTGGAGACAAGAAATGTTACCCTTGCAGACATGAGTTGTGCCCAGCCGACGAACTGGTTTTTTTATTCTACATATGCCATAAATTTCCACTGAAGGCTACTCTCCTCTGCTGTAGAATTGTGCTTGGAAAAGAGAGAAGTTGAGGGAAAGGAACGTAGTACATGGTCCCTCTTCAGCTCTTCCCACATCCAGATGCTAGAGCAGAGAAGGAATTCAAGCAGTCTTACCTGCAGTCTCAGACAGTAACTGGGGCAGGAAGAAAGAGGTCACAAAGGGACTAGGAATAGGACACAAAATCAGCAGAGTGAATACAGCAAGTCTATTAATATCTAATAGTTCTCGATTTTTATTTTTTTTTTTAGCTGGGGATGTGTAAGACCACTTCCATGGTAATAGTGTATCTCCCATCACTATATTGAAGTATTAAAATATGGATTATAGTTAAAATTAAAATTGCTCATATGGGACCCGCGAGACCCTTTGCACTTTGGGGAATTACAGGAATGCTTTCAGTGGATTAATTGATGCAAATAGGGGAAAATCTACTCTTAAAATTTATTAAAGCTAGATCTGAGGGGTTTTGTGTGTGTGTAAAACTATATATCTATAGTTATCCCAGCAAGTAAAAAATTGGGTTTGCAGCACAGTTATCTTTTGGGTCTGTGGAATTGATATAAAATATTTCAACAAAAGCAGCCTTACAGTTGCAGTAGAGCCAATATCTTACAGCTGTGACTGTGCTAGGAGAACTGCCATCAGTGTGGTAGTAAAAAAGAAACAGGCAGGAAATAGGTTTCACATTCTGGCCAAATGTAACAGTATGGAAAAATGTTTATGTCCTGAATAAGGACAAAGAAGTCAAAAATCTAAAAACATCATGGGCTATAAATCCAGAAGATATGGTTTTGGTTCAAATCAGCTGTAACATTTTGTTTTAAGAATTTGGAAACATTTTCATTGTTTTCAGTATATGCTTTGTAATTTAAATAGTTTATATTTCTTCATGACAAGTAATTTTGAGATGTAGAATGATCATTTTCAGAGACAAAGTCTTCATTAATTCAAAAAAACATTTGCAAATGCTTTTCAATCCATTTTCCAAAACCAACATTTTTCCTTGAAAACAATATTGTGTAAAGTAATCAATATGGTCTAATTTGAGAAGTAGAAAAAAAAAGTTCCTGACCAACTTACTGATGTATCCATAATGACAGCAATTTTCTTTGGTAAATGAGGCTTGGAACAATTCATATAAATTAGACTCATTTATGTGGGTGTTGCAGGACTGGCAGTGATAGTTTTATATGTTTTGATAGTTTTATAAGCTCTGTCTTTATTTGCTGGAGTTGATTGTTATTTTTATTTTCTGATATTGTTGGGAATTCTTTCTGCCACACTCACAGATGTCAATGAGCAGAGCTATTCCCACTACTTAATAATGATTTTGGATTGGCTTTAGGTTTGAGGTGGACAATTACAACATCCTAAATGCTGAGAGAAGGTAGGGCAAATCAGAAATAAAAACAGGAATGGGAAGTGTAAAAATTTTTACAGAGTTGTATCCTCTTTTTGTGTCTTGCAATACTTAAGAAAAATATATCCGAGGAGGCATTTTGACAGAACTTTCTGATATATGTTCATTTTGCTCTGGAGGATGACATATTCTCTCATTAATGCATGTGTAGAACACCCACAAGTCTGCACGCAAAACATTCACCGATGGTCACAGTAGAATTAATATTAGCTGAACATAATGCCATGTATTTAATAGAGGATAAATGATTAACAAATGTGGTAACAAAGGCTAACTCTGGGCACAGACTTCAGTTTCCTCCATGGTCGGTAGGGAGCAGTGGATTCTTCTAGGGAATGATTCAAAGCAGAAACTTCCCACAGGGGCTCTCTGGCTGAACCAACACCATAGGGCTGACAGGTCCTACAGCAAAACCGGGCAGGCTCTGCTCACGCGGCACCGTGGCCTCATTCCAGCTCTGTGAGGGGAGTAGATGGAGGTTGTGTTTCATTCACTTGTACATCAGGATTTCCTTCCAAAGGAAATGCAGATCCACAAATACAGAGGATATCACATATCATTTCAGTTTATATCCTGACGTAAAAAAAATGGTGGGGCAAACTGCAGAGCATATCTTTCCTGCTGTATGGATGTACCTGGGAGGCACATCCTGGGATCATGGCTGCAAGGGGCACGATGGAGTACACTCAAGCTATTGCAGAGTAGCCCCTTGCTCTTCAGGACCTTTAACTCCCTCAATCATCTATAGATGAAGCATGGGCTGAATAACTACTTACTTCTGAAGTTATGCTCTGGATTTTCTGTCCCTCTAAACTCTGAAAAATACCAGCTCTGAATCCAGATATTGTTTCTTTATCATCTGGAATGAAATCCAAGTACTATTGAGCAGTCTTGCCTCTTAATTTGACAATGCATATCCTTTAAAATATGTTATGTCCTGAAAATAAATTGTGGAATTGTTTGCTGATGTTTTTTAAAGACCAGCTCTTTACTGCTGACTATGCCAAAATAAACCTTCTCTGGAGACTTCAGATATATAAGACCATGACCAAATCACTGCTGATCAAACTGCTTGGCTTGATATGGAAATATTAGACCTTCCCCTTTGTAGCTATCTGGGAAATGCTTGTTTTTATACACACGTTAGTAGAGTTTCTGGAGTAATACTTAAATAGTGCTATTATTCAGCTTAGTTTACCCCAACATCATTTTCCCTGTATGGTCCTTTGCTGCTGTGCTGTAACAACTAGAAGAAAATGACTTTGCAAAAACGGAGAGAGAATCTTGAGGCCATTATGCTTTCTGATTCCAACTGTTATTTTATATACCTATAGAAATTATATGTTAACTAAACCATCTGCTAAAGTCATGCACAAGCTGTTATTTAACAGGGTCTGCAAATGATCAGATACAGGCTCACAACCAGGTCACTCAGTCATTACAAATGCGTTTCAAATAGGATAATTTGACCAGCTGAAAGATATATAGAAATATTTTCTGAGGAGAAAAACACTAGGAACTGCTTGCCTGTTACTAGGCTTTAACCTTGAAAATATCTCTGGAAAGAGAGTGGGGTCCAAACCACAAAATACAGAGCTGGATTTTAAAATCCTTGAATTTGGGGGTTCTGGTCTGAAGTTTTAGTTCTGCTCATTGTTGAGGGGGACCTAATTTGTGAAATTCAGAGCTGCATCTGGGTTTAAGTTGGAAATTAATGCAAGAATGTGGTTATTTGCTTCCAAGAATGTTAGTTCAGACCCCACTTCTAATTATTGTCACAACTGAGGAAGCACTGATCGCTAATGCATGTCATTCATGAACTCTGTACAAGTATACTTGCACAAAAGTTTCACTTTACTCAATTGGAAGCAAATGTAGTGGTTGCAGACAGACCTGGTTTGGCCATGAGTAAAACTGCTTACGGCTCTGAATCTTTAAGGTTAGCAGGTTATGGCTTCTAGAAGCAGACAAAAAGACATCACTTATCTTGGACTCACTTTGACTATGAGAAAATCTGCTACGAGTTCATTTCCCACCACAGACTGTTAAAAATTAACCAAAACTCAGGAAGTTCTTTGGAAAATTATTAATTGCTCTTCTCCCTGCACCGCCCTGATTTTAATTTTTTTTTACATTGGTTTTCTATTTGTTTCCTATAGAAGCCAAGTTTATGGGGTGATGTGTTTGTGTCTCTGAAAGCTTTTGATATTTTTGGGTATTATTCAGATAGACCTGCTAAAGATACCAGGGTCTGTTTGGGAGTCCTCTTTGAGGAGAAGGCTGGAATGTGACTGTCAAAGCAGTTGCCTTATGCATAAAAACATGGTGATTGAAAGAGAGTATCAGTCATTGTTAATCCTTTCTGAGGTACTGGAGAATCTATCCCTGAAATCCCAAGTCATGGGAAAACAGATTGAATTGGCTTTGTTGCTTTGAAGACCATTGTTTTGCTTTGATTTTGGTTTTGCTTTGAGGTTTGGTTTTTGTTTTTTTTTTTTAAGGTTTATTGAACTATTATGTTCTGGTTTGAAGCTCATTCCTTGTATGTCTCGAGCTTCATATATTTTCACCAAAAAACCCCACTCCTAAAGCTGTACAGTGAAGTCTGCTTTTTAGGATGGTTCACAACACGTCAGGAGGACAAATATTTGTGAAAAGTTTCCTGAACTTGTACCTGAGAATGAACTTGTACCTGAGAATGATGCTGCCACTTGATTTGTTTATAGAAATGTGAATACATAAAATATAAGCATTTTAAAGAACAGCTGCTTTAACTCATTCTGATCTTTGAGGCAGGAGAAGTCACTTGTGTGAATGCCAAGGGAGATTCAACTTGTGAGAGGGCCTCTCTGAGTTTTGTGAAGCAAATCATCCAACCTTACCTACTAGATAATACCATAGGAGAAAAAAAATTAAAGGCAATAGGTTTCAATTAATTGTAAATGTAGTTTGTCTCTTCCTTCTCAGGGGACATTTTTCAATTTGAAAACTTTACTTAGCATAGTTTGAGAAGAAGGCTAGAGGAAATACCGCAATGGATCAGATCTATTGTTGATATAGTCCTGCAGCTGGTACCCAACAGTGACCAATGACCAGAAGGAGATGCTTCAAGGGAAATTATGGTTCATCTCCTCTTTCCTCAAGATCTCCCAGCATAGATCTGTTAACATAATAATTAGAGAGGGGTTTGTGACCAGATTAGTGAGGTTTAATATGTCAATGAGCCAATTCTGTGTAAAGAAAGGGATGATGCAGTGTGTTTTTAAAGGGCTTAATGCTGACTTGATGATTATCCAACCTAAGTCAATGGAGTTTATTTTACTTTTCAGCAAGAGTAGAATCACAGTAAGAATGATCGGGTGTGTTTTGAAGACTTGACCCCAGAGAGTCCAACACTCAACATGCCTACTCATTGTTCACTACTAAGATTTCATTAAGGTTCTAGGATTTGTTGGAAACACTTCATAGTATGCAACCTCCGATTAACTGAAATTGACCTGAATAGAATTTTGAATCCTACCTCTCCGCACTTTATTTTATATATCTATGTTTAACATCAAAACAGCAGATGGATCCAATACTGGAAGGGACCTATTCTCTGTTTCAGACATTCCTGAATTTCATGGAATCAGCCTCAGGATATTGCTGTTAATAAGTCTGAGCATTTGTCCAATTTGCCCTCAAGCCTAAATTACAATCCTAACTTAGCTCTGGACACTATCAGCCCGTTCCTAATAAAACATGGACTGACTTTATCACAATGCATAGTTTTATCAGTTGTGATCCTTCGAGGCCAAATGTCCGTACATAATGATAATTATCTAGTATTTTATGATCTCTCTTTTGTAATAATCTGAAAGCACTTTAAGAAAATCACAAATTATCTGTAAAATACATCATTGTTATCATATTCTTTATGGACAGTTCAGTGCCCAAAGTTATTTGGAACCCAAAGCTTGTCTGTTGTACCTAAGATAAATCCCTGAAATCTAACCACTCTATTTCTGTGACCAGAAAAAAAAGTTGTTTCATAAGAGCTGAATGGCCAGTATATTGGGCATTTTTTTTTTGCAGTTTTTTATGCTCCTATGACTTTTCTAACAGCCACTTGGCAAATGTAAGGTGGTGTGAATTGCAATCAGTGGGCTTCTCAATACAGAATGCACAATGTATGAAATAAAGCTGTATGACAGTGGCACTAGACTTAAACACAGGACACAGAGATTCACCTCACCTATTAACCACAACTTCCTGGGATGACCATGGAAATCACATAAACTCTTTCAGTGTAGGAGTCTCTGATGGTTTAGAGGACTAGTAGCACTTCTGATTTTTTATATCTTCTTTGTCTGATTTTAAAATCTTTGTGGACAAAGATGCCATTCATTAGAAATCATTATATCATCCCTGATCATCAGGCTTTGAGCTCAGCTTGGGCTTGTTGGTACTACTAGAATGCAAATTTAAAGTAACATCGAAGGAATATTACATATTTCTCTTATAGTACTAATAGGAAGACTTATGTTAGAGTTTTTAAATATTTCCTATTATCTCATCGAAGCCAAAATATAGTAACTAAAGTGTAAAGTGACTTTGTGTCCTGTGCTGTTTTTGCCAGCAGACTCTCACAGCTTTAAGGAACAATCCAAGGAAATCCTCCATGCAGCACTTGCTGTGCAGCTGAGCGCTGAGTGACCACTGGATGGCTGCACTTCCCTTCGGCATCTCCTCGCCCTTGCTCCATCCTGTCATCCCACTGTTACATTCTTATTAAGATGAACAATGGAAGGAAACACCCAGAAATCTGGAAGTATTCAAAGAGCAAGCTTAACTGTTCTCTTATTTGTACACTGTGGCCCATTAGCCTGTACATTGAAAAGTTACAGTTCTGTTGGAAAACACCATCAGAAGGCAATAAATGTGCGGGGGAGAAAGGGAGACACAGAGATGAGTTAGCAATAAAGTGAGAATATTCTGCACATTTGTCTTGTTAGTCTCCATGTCCTGGAAACTTCCCAATTTGAGAACTTCTGCTGGATATCCTACTAATTCACCACTCTTTTGGATTTTTATTCCCTTTCCTATGCTGACATCCACCAAGAAGCCTCCTGCCACGTTCTGGCATGATCTTCTGGTTACTGATATGCAACAGGGATTCTGACCTCCACAGTCTGACATCTCTTCATCTCAACCCTACTTGGAAGATGATCTGTTATATTACAGAGGTCATATGTGTGAAATCATAAGTATAGCTTCACAGAATTTCCATTTTCAGGGATGAAACATTCCAAACCAAATTCATAACTGAACGTCTATTTAACTTATCTCCAGAGCTTTTGACACCAGGAGACTGCTGGTGCAATAGCAAGACAAATAATATTAAATGATAAACAGCACCAGTGTGACCAGCAGAACAAGTAGCTCAGCTACAGTATACCCATGGTACTGAGAACTAGAAGAGCATCTGTTATTTTCTTAATAATAAATGCTGTAGTCTGCCATGAACAACCCCATTGGAAATGGTAGCAGGGAAGCTTTGTGAAGAGAGTAAATATTCTGATTAAATCTGTTTCTGTGCTTATCCTAAAAAGTGGCAGTGACTGGTTCTACTTGTTGCTCACTAGACTTCAGTATCTTGGGCAGACTATTTTTTCCTATTAACGGAAACAACATAGGGAAAAGGCATGAAATAAGCCTTTTGTGAGAAAAAATAGATGAAATTTGCAATTCCACTGATGTAAACAGAAGGTGTAGTAACTTGGAATTGGCAGGTGCTAAGTTTAAGGAGATGAAAGGAAAAAATCTGTCAGTAAATGAGAATGTGTCTATAATACTCCAGCATGAATGGATAGATGTGCCAAGAAAATACACACCCACCATAATCCCATTTCAACTAAGGAGAGGGTTTTTTGTTGTGGCTGACAAAAGTCAGAATATCGGAAGGGAAGAAGAAAGAAAGTGAGGTGTTAGCAGAGCGAGTGCAGTTCAAGGACCTAATTCTGGGGCTTGTATGCAATGTAATTTACAGTCTGTCAATGCAGCTGGAGTGAAAGAAATATTCTTAGTCTAAATATAGCATTGGCTGATTGCTATGTGCTGTGCAATCATGCTGAAAGGGTTCTATCCTGATGGCCATGTGATGGGGGGGCTCTTTGCAACCAGGCATCACACTGTTGTGCATTGCTTGTAATAGGATTTCCTGCTGTACTAAGTAATTTGTGCCAAAAGCTTGCAATAGATAAAGGTTTTGATTCAGACTGCAGTCTCTGCTGTCTTGACAATCTCTGCTCATGGTCTTTTAGGGACAGTTTAGGTAATCATCTGATTTTGTGGTTTAAAGGTTCTCTGCAGACTAAGGGTTCAGCAGCTCTGTGTTTATTCACCAATGTCCCAGTTCGTGGGGCATTGTTAGCCCACAGGGCCAGGTACAGCTCTGCATGGCATAAGGGCATCCTGGACAGTCCCATGGCCCTCATCACCTAAAGTGAAACTTGCTGCCATGGGGAAATACAATAGAATGAGTGAATGGAAGAACAGGATTCAGCTTCTTGGATTGCAATAAATCTGGTCCTGTCCCTTAGGTGAAAATAAGGGTTATCTGTGGACAGGTGAATTAACTCAACATTATCTTGATTCTTCTGTCTTGTAAAGTGGGGATAATGTACCTTATCCATCCCTATAAATGGCTATCAGATATCTGAATGAAAAGCGCTAGTTAAACATTGCATGTTATTTTTAGAGCACTCTGCTATCTGACTATGCCAGATGCAAATATGCACTCCTGTTTCTTCAATGAAATTGAAGACAGAATCAGAAATTTGGGCCATTTCTTTTGTTTTTTTGAGAACTTTTGGACAAAGATATGGACTAATAGTCCCCTTTCTCCTTTGAAAAGCATCTTTTGAAGATACAAGAACTGATATTCCTTGCTTAGTTTCTGCTTTCTCATTGATGTGCTTTGCTTCTGCACTGATTAAAAGTAGCATTTGCTAAGAAGAGGTCAGACTTATTATTTTGCTGTTTTAATTTTGGACTTCTGAGTTTCCCAGGTTTAAACTGTAAGAGTAGTGCCCGGATGATACAGCTGCTTGCCGTATGTGCTGGAGGGAGGAACATGTGATTCTGAGGAATATGATGACATCCAAACATATAAAACATTCATCCCAAGGTGAGTGGGTGTATCAGTTATATAGACATTTTCTTTTACCAGCAGATTTAGAGCAATTTAGAAGCATAAAACCATAAGAGGAGGAAAGTTCATAAGGGTTTCTGAGGGAGACTGGCAGGAATGGAGGAGAGGGCTCATCATGAGCTACAGTGATGAAAACAGTGGGAGGTATATAGATGAAGTGGAAGGTTCTCTTTCTTGCACATACTTTATACTAAGAATGGCTGGTTTCCAAAGGCTTTTTTTAATCACCAGAGATATCTGTTTTGCTATTGATTGCATTTTACTCCCTTAAAAAATCCTGTCTTTATTCTCAATTTGTTTTTCTATCCCCTATCCTGCGTCCTGTTATCAGAGTCCAAAACATCTCTAAAATTGGCACAGCGTTAAAATGACACTGATGTAGATCAGCACAGTGTATCCTAACAGCCCAGCCTAAGATAATCCTATGATTTTGACATATCATACTAGACCATTGTTAGATAAGCTTATATCTTTGCCATATGTAAAGAAAGGACTCAGCATAAAATAAACATATGCATTTGGTGGAGTTTCCCTCAAGTTGAAGCTTCTCCCTAGACAGAAAGGAAGCAAGCCCTGTTTGGACCTTTCATCACATCAGTGGATGTGAGCAGTGTAGAAATGTTCCTCCAAGGCTCTACAGAGCATGAGATTTGGCCTTTGGAAGGAAACACATAAGAAATTTCATGAGAAGTAGAACTGATCCCCTTTCCAGCTTTTCTCCTTTGTTAACAGCATGTACTGCTAAGGTGATGCTGAGCCTCTTCTGGTTAGCCTCTGGTGTGCACATCATGCCCAGCTGAATGAGAGGGTTTTTGTCCCCTTGAATTCTTAATTCTTTTAGGAATTTAACACATCTACATATTTGAAATATGGAACTTTTTTGAGATTCCAGTAGTATTTTCTCACTTGGCACTGTAATTCCAGCATGGTTACAATCACACGACTGTAGATGTCTTTCAATTTTTTTAAGCAAAGGCAAACATTTTATTATCAAGACAAGTAGTACATGATTCAGAGGACCAGGAATAAAATGTTGGTAAAAATTCCATAAAAGCAGTTAACAAATGAGCATATAATAATTGACAATATATACGATAATGAATAGTTGAGGCACAGGTTTGAACACAAATCTTGTCCTTTAAAATAGTGGATCAAAGTCATTGGTGTTTTTGCAGATCATTCAAAAAATAGCATATCCAATTAATCAAAAATTTAAAAATACAGTGGGTGCCTAGATCTGTTTCAGTACCTGTAAGAAAACTGGAAAATACTACACAGAGAAGTTTCAAACACAATCCAACTGGGTATAATTGTTGAACATGTATAATGCTAATGTGTAATATAAGGCAAGATTGTATCTCTTTATTCTATAGTAACTCCTAGTGATATTTTTCTCTGAGAAACCAGAATTTTTACTTGTGTCTGTTAATGGTAAAGATGTTTTCTCTAATAAATACATCTCCCGTCTTCCTGGGAACCATCCCAGGTAGCCTGACAAAATGCCTGATGGTAGCTTTCTGACTATACAATGAAGCATACAAATGGACTGGCCACAAAAGATGGGATCTGAAGGGTGACCCACCACATGAGGCTGGACAGGCCTAGAAGGCATTTAATGGCCAAGGAGTCCGGATTTGAGAGGAGAGTTAATACACTGTATAATTCCTATATCAAAATGGAAATATGAATTTGTATGCAATTCCTAATACAATCAGAGTTTGCTGGTGGTGTTTTCTAAAAGGCAGAAGGTTTAATATCTTCTTGGTGCTTGCCAGATGTATGATGTGATGTAGATCAGCTGGAGTGCTTTGTGCTTACAAGGCACAGTGGAACACATATTTACAATGCCACACTAAAACTCAGTTGGCTACTGCTTACTCTCAGAAATTCATTGTAAGTAAGACATAAGTTTTAAGAGAAAAATGCATAAGGATGTGTTTATGCTCCAAAGTGGAGCTTTAGATCAACTTCCAGTGAAAGACTGAAGCAATTTCAGAGTAATTAATGGTCTTTCTGTGATTGTTGATGTGATCTCACCCGTAACTTGTGATGGTAACATGCATGGACATGAGAGAGATGTGGATCAGTTGTCCAGCAGAGCAGATATAGTGTGTAGTTAAGATATGGAAGGAATGGCAAGTGAATCTGTATGGAAGGAGGGTAACTCAAGTAACTTTACTGGATAAAAAGAAGGATGTGCTATAAAGATCATAGGTTTTATATTTTTCTGTCTTATTTTAAAATAATTGTTGTTAAAAGATCAGAGTTTAATGGTATTATATTTATAATTTACAATACCAATATATGTGAATTTTTATATATATCTCACTACACTTAATGGGATGATTGTATAATTCAATCTAAGCCTCTGTGTATGTGTATTTCTGTGTATTAATTTTCATGCAGAAGACCCAGCTGGCCAAGGGAATCCTTTTTATCCTCTCAGAGTACTGGTCTGACCCAAGCCTGCCAATGTGTAATGTTGCAGAAGGAAGAGAAATGCACCAGAGCAAACAATCCAAAACAACAACCCACTAGCTAAACAGCAAATGAGCGAATAAATAGAAGAACTCTTGGAGATTTTCATCAGAATGGAAAAAACATTTTTCTGATTTCTTCAAACAACAAGCTGAAGCTTGAGATTTGAAACACAGACACTCTCCAAGCCCAGAGCAGTTGATATTCCTTACCTAGTGCAGAAACCCACACCCCCCAAATTCTGTAAGAATTGAGATTTACTGAATCTACGCCCATCAGAGAATAAGTCCTTAATTTAATGCCTATAACCTTAATCCCGGCAGCTGTCTAAGAACACTCTATAAAAAGGTGTTGAACTCTTCCAGTTGATGAGGATGTGATCATCTTTTCCCCTAGCATTGAACAGAGATTGTCTTCTCTTTTCACAGGGCTGATTTATCTAATCTGACCTTCTAGCTCAGCAGTGTTTGGCAGAAAGCTGATGTCAGCAGTTCTGCTCACCTCTCATCCAGGTGCTTGTGAGGTGTGATAGCTCACCTAGCAGACAACAAACCTTCAGTCAGGCCTCACTTAATAGCAAGAGAAAGAGAATACAGAAAAAATGGATGCTTTTTCTTGTAGTTGTCAGTGAGCTAAGCAAGTGAAAAGTAGAAATTGGCTTTAATTTGGAGCTTTTTAACCATCATAATGATGTGGTTAGGGGAGTTCCACAGACTTTTTCCTGAGTGAAATTCAGTGGGTGTGAACAGATCCTGTGAATACATCACTGAGTCCTGCCAGAGCTCTACCAAGAAACAGTACATCTCCCAGGAGCACGGCAGACCTTTCAAAAGCAGTAAATTGCAGATTTTGGTCCTTAAAGGACTTTGTTAATCAAAGCTATACATCTGCAGATTTAAGCATTTATACAACTTGAGCTTTTAGCTAATATTATTGAAATAGATCTTGGAATGTTGTAGGCAGACAAAATGAGTCTTTCCTCTTAACATATGGTATGGTATAACAGAACATTTAAGCCTTTAATCTTGCTAAGTACGAGAGAGAGAGAGAAATCAAACATTTTTAAGTCAATAGGCAGCTGATAGCAATATTATATGCATGTGAAGTACAGCAGCTAGTGTTGGAGAAGTGTTTTTCAACTGCATGGAAGAACTGTTATATTATGGATTGCTTAACAAAATCCAGGTATTTAAAAAAATCCCTTGGAATGAAAGCTAACTTACACGTATAAGACCAATGATTGCTTTTAGCTCTCTACAAATAAAGTATATCTAAGTATGCCAAGCCATAAGTAAGTCACACAGATCCAGTGTGTGGCAAACCATTATAGAGTAAATCCACAGACATCAAAGGTTTTGTTCGTAAAGTTAAATACAGACATTTACCTTCCAGAGCCAGAACCAAAATTTTGTTTTATGTAAGTTGTTTGTTCTTTGCCTTAGACAGAAATTTCATGAAGCAGATTGAACCTCCAAGATTTCATATTCAGCTTCAGGCCGTTCTACTGTATTCATTTGAATTCAAGATGAAGAAAATCCCCACAAAGTTTTCTCTGTGTTCTCTGAATTTTTATTTTGGGCACAGTAGATTACATTGCTGATCTTGCAAACACTTAATGCATGTTCTTAATTTTGTTCAACCCTTTGATCTGTGTAACCATAAAAGTTTACTCTTGTGTGTTAACATTTGAAGGACCAGGCACATCAGAGTAGCAATATGTGTTAACTCGGAGGAATAAAAAGGAACAACAATACCAGAAGCTGAAGTATTTCACAATTTAAAACCAGACAAATTCTCCTTTGGGGCACATCTAGAAAATCTCAGTTCCCACACTTTGCTCCAAAATAGCACTTGAAGTTTAACTACTGAAGTAACTGGGTAGCTGCTTTAAATGAGGATGTGTGTTTTGAATGGCACTGCTAAACCTCTACCTTCTGAAGTAGAGAACTCTGGGACCCTTTTTCTTCTGTAGTACAAAGGTGGAAAGACACATGGGACTGCTAAGATGTGCCTGACTGGGACAAATCTGTCAGTGAGGGGAAGGAAGTTTAGGAAAAAAAAAAGAAGGAAGAATTAAAAGGAACTAACTCCTCATTAGTACAGCACGTGATTTGTGTTATATGAGAAGCGACAATTCTGCAGCTGTTCATCACTGTTGGGGCTGCATCCAGCCTTGTTCTTCCTACCAGAAGGGGGAGAGAGTAGCACTGTGTAAGTGGGGCTCTGCTGGTGCCCTAGGATACCAACTCACTCCGATGTAGAAGAGAACAAAGAACAAAAACCAAAGCATTCAGTTCTCTTGCTACATCTGTGCAAGACCTAGAAACATCAGTCAAGGTGTGAACGGACTCTAAACAAACCAAATGGATAGATATTGTCCCTTTTCCATGGCTAAAATCCTGTTTGTTTAAATATCTGCCATTTGTTACTAAAGCTGTGCCAAATACAAGATTGCATTTGGTACAAGGTAGAAGTAATACTTTTAATTAAAACAGATTCTTAGAATATTTTGTTTGATGAAGAAATCTCAAGATAACTTTGTTCCTTAGTAGGTCAGTCCTGTTGATTTTGTACTAATCCAGCAGATTTCTTTCACTTGGAAAAAAAACCCAAAACCAACTGTGAAGTGCTTGATTACTCTTTTTATCTTTATACCATTTTCCTCTGGCTTCATTCAAAAAAAAAATTTCCTTATCTGTTGTGCAGCCTGTGCTCAGTCCTTGTCAGAAATGTGTTTTTTCTTTGACACTATCAGCATTAGTACATTTGCTGAAGTTAAACTATCTGTGTTGTCTAGAAAGCTGTTACTTAGCTGGCTCTAGACTTAAAGGAAAAAGGAAAAAAACCTTGGCAAACTGATTTTTAAACAATGTATGGTATTTAATGAAGCATTCCCAGCTGTAAAGGATGTAACACCACAGGTGAATTGCAAAACTGACATTAAGTCTGAGTTGCTCTCAGAAGTCTATTTTTGCCTTCCTGACATAATGGTCCCATCCCGACACTGTGATCTCCTCTCTGCCAAGCAGTAGCAGATGACGAGCCTTTCGTGCTGATTTCTCAGTGGAAGATTAATCAGTAATGGTGAAACTGGGTACAATCCAAGAGTAACTGTACTTCATATACTGTCTTGAGCCAGAGGCAGTCAATCAACAAACATAATAAAAATTTCTTTCTGAGTTTTCCAGAAAAAATTGACTCACAAGTGCTTTAAATCAGAGACAAAACCAGAGAGTTAAGCCTTCAGCTTTTCAGATCATACCTTACCTCTTTTTTCTATATGGAATTGGGTATAACTGAAAAACTAACTGTCCCATGCTTCATCTTAGATATTTGCTGGCGTACAAATGCAAGTGCATCTCTCTCTTTCACACAGAGGAATTCAGAAGCCCTATGTAACTATCCTCCTGCATAATTCCTTCTCTAAAATGTATTTATTTACAAAAGATGTCATGCTACTCCAGCCTCAGATTTCACAGATCCTTCTGTAAAAGATGGTTAACAGCCTGGAGGACAAAGCATATTTTCAAAAATCAGAAGGATCGGCATAACAGCATATTTGTGAGATTTGTGTGACGAAGGAGGAACTTCAGCACCTTCATAATTTTTAAGCATATTAAAAAGAAACAAATAAAATCTCCCTTTCTCCTCAACGGAGCAATGTGTCAAACTAGTAGGTATGGAGGTGTAAAAATACTTGTAGGCCAGGAGTGTTTTCCTCTGGAGGACATGTTGTGCCATTTAAACCTTGCAGGACACCACAATACTCATACAGCAATTTTCCCATCCTGTCCTGAGTCATTACCAGATATTTCTCCTCTCTTCTATTTGTGCTTGTGGAAGAAGAAGGGAGAGAATGAAGGGAGAGTGACCACTTTTAAAATGAGATAAATTTTTCCTGCTGCTTGGGAACAAATAAAGACTGAACTGAGTTCTTTGAACCCTCCAATGTATCATGGGTGTCAAAAATGAGGTGAAGCTGGGACGAGTAAGGATGAGCCACCTTCTGTCAGAACTGAGAAAGTAAATGCAAGCCAGGTTCAGAACACCATTTGGGAGAAAGGCACAGTGGGAAATGGATATTAATTTCTTTTCATTTTCATCTGTCAAATCAAATGAAGTTCACTTCCAGAAGGCAGCTTGAAAATAAGTCTTCCGGGAGGACAACTTTTCTGGCTAGATAATAAAAAAAGATGAGAAAAATATTTAAAGAACTGAGCTTTTTGCATGCGGGTATGTCCATGTAAATGGGTGCGGGCTGCGTGCTGAATGACCCGGACACGAACCATCTGTGATTTAGAAATTGCAGAGCTGTCCTAGCACCTAGTTCTAGTGTAAATAGACACTAAAACATACTAATGTTCTGTGTGGTGTCTGAAGTAGAGATAGATTTTGTCTGTCTGCTCAGAGAACAGACAGAAAAAGTCATCCCTTCCATACAGGCATGTGCAGCATTATTGTTAGCTCATAATGCACATTAGCCAACTAAAAAGGAAACATTTCCAGGAAAGTAATGGATCTGTTAGTTCTTCTCGTTCAGTAGCCAACTTTTCCTTTTGTTCCCATGATGATTAGTTCTCATAACATATGAGAAAAGTAATTCCCTTTGTCTAGAAACATTAAATAACTGTATCATTAGTAGTTCAACACTTGGCAATTTGTAAACTAGATATTAACACTCCAAAACAAAGAATCAGTGGCTACTTAGGACATTACAACTAAACTGCATGACTGGTTTGGACTTTCAAGTACTGCAAAGGGAGAAAGACAGCTTTTTTTTTTTTTTTTTGTAAATTAAATATTTTTCTGGCCACATTTTTAGAAAATTCTTCTCTTTTAATGGCAACTCTGGAATTTTTTTCACTAGCTTTGCATACAACTAAGATCTTTCTGCCTCCCAAACAAGCAAACGAAAACTGGGAGCTGAAGACAAATCAGTGTTTAGTGATGTGCTCATAAAACCATCAAGGAACTTAGAGTCCATCCAGCAGCTGATGTCCATGAGCCAGATCATTATGCCTTTAGTCAGAACCATGCTCAACTTTTTGATTTCCTTTCACAGAAGTCTGACCCTGGA
Organism: Neopelma chrysocephalum; assembly: GCF_003984885.1. Classification (NCBI taxonomy): domain Eukaryota; kingdom Metazoa; phylum Chordata; class Aves; order Passeriformes; family Pipridae; genus Neopelma; species Neopelma chrysocephalum. The sequence continues at coordinate 1,906,545 of NW_020897742.1, read as the reverse complement.
AACAGTGTCAACAGCAAGGCAAGAGCAAAAAGATGAGTTTAGAGTTCTCCTTCTGCGATGGGGTTACATGAACCTGACTCCACATTAGGCAGTGGGGACAGCAAAAGTATCTAATTTTCTGAGGAAGACGAGAGAGCAGGCCAGCTGGCAGCTCCTGAGGACCACAGGGACCAGGAAAAGAGCCAACTGGAGCAGATAGGCTGAAGGCTTGGGAGGTGCTTGGAGAGAGATCGTGGGAATGGGCAAAGGGGAGGCTTCAGAGGTAGGTGGGAACTGTATTCCAGAGCTTTGGTTGACGTGAGTAGGGAGCTTGCTTCTGACATGATAAGACATGTCAGACATACTGGTGAAGGGATCTGGTAGCAGAGGGACAGGAGGGAAAGTTGAATTTAGTTATGGCTTTAATGAGTGGAAAAGCTAGAGATGAGAAAATCACAGAGCCAGCATAAGGAAGAAGCCAAAAACTGAACCTGGCTTGTACTGGAAGAAATTAGTAGAATTTTGAATAGTTAAAAGGAATAATTGACTCCATTTAATGACAGGGTTCACATCAGAAATAGGTATGTCAATTTTTATATGGAGGCACATATTTTGCTGTTTAGCTGCACACCAATGCACATAGAAGTGGTAATCTCACAAGTTCTGTTTTAAATCATATTCCTCCAAGTTAATGACATGTGAAGCTTGATCTGCACTATAATTAATGAAAATTTGGATCAGCTTAGCTAAGGAAACATGGAGTTTGCAAGTGTATAGTTGGAAATGAATTGCTTTAAAAACCAGTATATTATCATAAAATATATTACGATAGAATATGTAGGTAGTGTATTATACAACCGATCAGGTGACCATAACAATCTCTTCTGGCTTCAGTATGCAGACATTTATAGAAGGAGCTCTAAATTCGATACTCTCAAGGTTTTGCTATTCTGTTCAGGAATGGCTTCTTAGCTGGATTAAGAAGATGCGCGGGGAAAGCCAAGTTCAAAAACAGATGTGAAAAACTGATGTGTGAAGTGGTACTCTGATGCCACAGGAAGGCCTTACATAAAACTAGGTCAGCTTTCCTTTGGTAATTGAAGGTGGGTCTCACCTGCTTCACTAACCTGGGCCTGCTCTATAGGAAGTCCCATTTGACACTCTATTGTGCCTAAAATTAGGAATATTGAATCTCACAATAGAAGCCTTCAAAGGCTTCTCTTTCAAACGTTTTCCTCAATTGACTATACAGGAAATGTAGAAACCTCCTTTAAAGTTACTGCCCTGTTAGGAATATAATGTTATCTGGATCCTTTTCTGCAGGGGCTGCCATGAAAATCTTGCTCAACCATCCCATTAATGTCCTATACATCGAGACAACTTGAAGTAGCATTTTTGTCTTAGGTCTGGTATTTGTGAAATACTTGTTAAATCACCTCAGATATCATTAGATGGGTGCTAAGGAAATTTAGGATGAATTCCAGTTCAATGAAAGTAGCTTTCCAAAAATCTGTACATTTAGGGCAATCACAAGTGTATCAATTAAGGTACCTCATGAGATATTTACAATGGCAGAAGATGTTGGGTTTTTTTGTGATTCAGGTGCCCACTATATATATGCAATATTATCTTTTGGGAGTAGGAGCAGAATCACATATCCAAGCTGCTGAATTATTAATATTTTCAAAATATATAGCATTATCTCATAATGAATCTGGTCTTTCTGTTCCCTAGTCCATACTGAAAACTCCCCTCTTTTTTTCTTTTATTTTTTTTTGTTTTGCCCTATCTTCACAAAATAAACTGATAATGTGAGCACTGTTTGATTGGTGTGTTTCCCCACTAATCATGGCTACAAGTGCTCTTCTCATCCTTTATGAAACACAAAGTCAAAACAGAATAGAAGTAGAGGGAGTAAAATGCAAGGTCAGACCAGCAGTGTGCAACAGGAATAGGTACTGAAGCCAGACAACCTTGTGCTTTCATTGCAAGGTCTTTCTCCTCCTCCAGCCCTTTTTAGCAAAACTGCCTAGTACCTTGGTGCTTTCGGCAAGTTTCCATACTAGGCACATCTCTGGGGGTCAGAGAAGGGTGGGAAAACCTCGCTTTGTCAGTGCGTGGGGGGGCCTTGACAGCTGCAGGGCGGAGCTGGGGCCCATCTAAAACAATTTGGCAGCTCTTGCTCTGCTCCGGCCTCTGGAGATGATGACCTGGAATGCAAAGCCTCCTTCTTTGTGTGGTCTTGTGCCTAATGCTGCATGAGCCTAATGCTAGTCTTACTAGAAGAAATAAGTTACAGAAATTATTCAGTTATGTGGAAATGTTAATTAAAACCCATGAGCTCAGCACAATCCATAAATATCTCAGTCTAATTTCCGGGATTAAAGTTGAAAAACAGGAGATGAAACACTAAAATGAAGGAAAGAATTACCTTGCTACAGCCAATTACTGTAAAAAGAGTAAATATGTCTTTGTTGTAACTTTGAAAAAGGAAAGTTTTGGCCTGGTCTCTACTGTGGCATTATCTCAGACTAAGGAATAGGGTGATGAATTTGCTGGGATACTCGCTGGAGAAACTACTTGATTGCAATCTGGCCTGCCTCTTAAGGAAAATAAAATTGAGTTCTCATCAGGCAACAAGCCTGTATAAATTAATAGGCTTTAATAATAACACCTCATTACATTTTTATAAAACTGCCTGAGAAATGAATGCTGGAAATACAAAGGAAAGCTCTAAGGGATCACAGTTATAAAGCAAAGATAACAGTCAATATTACAGCATTTCAAAATAATGCATACACTATACTGGATACCACACAGAATTCAATGACTGGGATTAAGGCCAAGTAAGCTTTTTTGAATGGATGTCCAAAGCAGATGGGAGACCTGACTCATGCTTTGGAATAGAAAAACGATTTCTGGGACAAGGTGTTTGGGAAGCTTGATAGCAGTCAGAAAATTAGGGGGTACTAGCCTCAGTGAATGCTAATGTATGGTAACAATATTGTGGTCACTATTACAAAAGTCTCATTTGCCAGCAAATAATACTAATGGTAGTCATTTTACTCTTGTATCCAAGACACACCACTTCTTTCCCATGGATTTTTATTCCTTCTGTGCAGCAACTGTTGACAAACATTTACATTTTTGAAAAATGATGAACAGTGTGTTTGTGAACTTGGAGGCATTGCTGTTCCCAACGACTGGTCATTAATCAATGCTGTGGTGAAGAAACTGTGAGACTCGGTGGAGGTAAGAGCAACAGAGAACACTTTTGAAAGGATGCATGAGCAAACAGCACGCACTGCAGAAAATGATGTTTTTATCAGTGAGGTCATTCACATTGCCTGTAGTAAGGATCTAATTTAGCTGTTTCATGTGGGAGCCATAGCTCCCAAGCCTGACTGATGGAGGCAAGTGCCTCTGGAGGATGATGCAGAATATATGAGGTGTACTGCAATTAGGATATTAATTTAAATACCTTCTTCTTTCCATTTACTACACATGGAACCCGAGCAGGTACTTAAATTAGAGGATTAAAATTAGTCAAGGCAAATTCCATTCCCTCTGCTCCAGTGTGTTCAGTGCCATGAAATGCTGAGGTCTCTGGGAGCTGTGTATGCTCCATACTTCATGGGTGTGTTTATTACATCACGGGGAGATTTCCTCTGACCCTGTGTCCTCAGGGGTAATGCTATATTTTAATTAGTGTATCAAATTTATCAGTTTCTCATGGTCAGCTGCAGACTAGAGATGAGACTTTCATGTAACACTCACTGACTCTTCTGGAATAGCCAAGTATCTTATATTTATCTCATTTAAGTGTGTTCTTATGTAAGTTTTTGATGACAACTCTGAACATGTGTGGCTAATTCTTGCTTGATAGAGTCTGGCTATTTTGTCTCTAAAGAATAGACTTATAAGAGGTGGACTCAAACCAGAATGTGACACGTTCCTTGAAGGTGGGGAGGTGCTTCTTCCATCCCACTGAAGAGACATGAGGGCAACACCAGAGCCTTGACATTGAAACATTTCAGAAGGCAAGGTTCACATCTCTGACTTCAGCAAAAAGTGACTGTGAGTGCTCATTAAATATGAAACAATGGTATGGTTCAGATCTGAATCCAAACTTCTCATCTTGCACCATTCCAGCTAAGCTGGTTGTGAACAGGAACAAGGCCTGGGAACCCCTTTGAACTTTGGAGGAATTTTGGTTCTGGATCTAAAACCTAAGTTCAGTAGTGCGTAACAAGGGCTTTCAGTCAAAAGGGAAGCATGAAAGGAAATCATTCAGGATTATTTTTGTAACATATTGGAGTAAACAGCAGAGAAAAAGAGGTCAAGTTATATGTGACTTGTATTCTAATTGCCAAAAATTATCTAAAAATACAAATTAAAAATATGAAACAGCCTTGTATGAATACACTTGAACTACTATTTCACAAAAGTTTTAACAGTGGAAAAAAGACTTTATAACACCACCTGCTGTTCAGCTGGTTTTGACCTGACCCCTTTCTCCTTTTCTTGTTATTATAAACAGTGAGCTCTTTAAGTGAGAGCTGTTTAAAGGATAGGGGGCTGTAAGTGTTCCTTCCTAGATCCCAGATGCAGTGGGAGACTGATGGGCTTTTTGATCTTTATTTTATGAGTGTCTGATAAATTGCCTCTGGCACCTGGCAACTGAAATTTCACTATCTGAAAACTAACCCTTATGTCAAACAATGTGGCCAGTCTCATACTCTGAGTTAAAGAGCTGCATGCATTTAAGTACAGGATGTTTTCCAACATTCAGTACAGTATGTGGTGAAGCCCTGCTTCACGTATTATTATTAGACAGATCCTCAGCTGATGTAAATTGGCATAGCCCCATATGATTAAAGGAGCTGAACTGTTTTACATCAGCTGGCAACCTGGTCCAAAGTGCAACACACATACTTTTCATTTAAAATAGTATTTTGTATGTGATTCTTCAAAGATTGGTATGGTTCAACTTTCTCAATATATTGCTCCGTGGCCTCTGTTTTTTGTTTCTGAGGCAAGTAAAAAAAAAAAAAAAGTACCAAGATAAAGCATCATGTGTAACGTTTTCTGGTTTGCTTGTTTGTTGGCTGCTTTAGATGGAACTGAGCTATCATGTATTTGAAATCAAAGCCTCAAATGGTGCTCTGGGTAATGACTACCAAATTGCGTTACTACTTGTGCCCTGGGGAAGACACCCTGGACTCCACTTTGTTTCTCATGTGTTCTGGCAAATGATAGGAAAACTCATGCTTATTTTTGTCAGAATTGAAAAGATCAGCAACAGATCTGCCTAAAATACTGGGATTTCTGTCTAGTCAGTAATCCAACATTTCACATTTTTCTCATCCTGTTTTGCAACAAGGATTTGTGAAGGAGAATTACAGAAATGGAGGAGAGGACTTACCATGAGAAACAGCGATGAAAACGGTGGGAGGCGTACAGATGAATTGGAACCATTGTAAGGAAATAAGTGTAGAGGCAGCAACTCACATGTATAAATAAATAAGAACAGTCCTAAGTATAGAGGTTATAGGACTGTGAATGCTTCATGCATTGGCAGCCAAGGGTGACTCAGGGGTCTCTGTTGGGTTTGGGAGTGGGAAGAAGGTTTTGAATGCTCCCTTAATCAGGGGAGTTTGGAAATGTCAGCTGGGTTGGACAGAGCATTAAATCTGAAATAAAGGAAGAAACACTAAGTAACTGAAGAGCCTGATCAGCATAATAAACAATATATGTCAGCAATAGTAAATGCTGTGTTTCCTTGCTGCATTGTGGAAAAGATTTGAAGTCTGAGGTAACTCAATAGAAACACAGGTGAGAAGTAAGATTAAGTTCACAATTTTTAAGTTTATATTTATCTCCTTTTGCAGGATCCATTTCCTGTGACAAGCATCCAAGTGACACCACCCTGACTGAATCTACAACCCAACCCCGTGCAGTGTCATTATTATTTTCTGTTGACTAAGACACATTTTCCCCTCTTTTCTCCAGAGGGGAAAATGCTATGACCTACCACATGTGCCTCTGTATTGCTGCCAGCATCCCCCCACCCCAATGTATCCTGCCAAAGGGGCTGGGGCACTGACTTTGGAAGGACAACTGCATTCAGCACCCAATGTTGAAGTGCAGGTTAGATGACTCCACGGGAGACATCCTGTTGGAGGATGACATCCCAACCAGAGTGCTAATAAAATGGTTCCTTTTACAGGAAAGCTCATGCTGGCAAATTGTCTTTGAAAACAATGCTGTTTGCTTAGACCGCAGCACTATGTATTTTCTCTCAGGATAGGCAACATGACTGGCAAGGCACTGCGGGAGGACTCCAGACATCTGAGCTCTGGGGCTGGCTTTTCCTCCAGGCTTGTGCGGGGGTACAGACAAGCATCCCTGGAATAACTGTGCATCTCTTTCTACCCCCAGCCTTTCCTATTAAAATGGGATCATGTAAAACCTAGCACAAATTAAGCCTGCAGCTTAGAGGATGCCGTCAGTTGCTACTGAAGTGTAAATAAAAATAATCCATAATTCTTCCATAGAACATTTAAAGCAAACAGTCTGGGAACAGAAACAGCCACATTTTACTGCACTAAAAAATCACATAGGACAAAAGGAAATGCAGATGTTCTGACTGAACTGTCTTATGAGTTGTTGACTAGTTAATTAATCAAAGTTTTCTAGTGATTTATTGATTAACAGAGCTTCTGCAGACATGAACACGTCAAATTTCACAATGGAAAATTTAGCAATGGAAAAAGTCTGGTCTTTTAGTTCCTTCCTCAATCAAGACAGAGAATGGCATGAGAACTGAGGACATTTCAGTTGTTAAGCTTATACCAGGCAATCTAATTATGTGATAGTATTGCTTAGGCAATTTTGATTGTTTTTTTCCATGCAGTTTTTTTCTAAGTAGAGTGATTTTTTTTTTTTTGTATTTTAACAGTGCTAGCAACACCCCCTCCCGTATAAGAACTCCTATAATGTCTTTATGCACATACAGACAAAAGTATGCAGTATGCCTTGCGATTGTAGTCACATTCAGTAGTCCAATAAAGGATAAATTCCAAAGGAGTTGCCTTTTCTGTAGTTGTGAAGGCACAGAAGTAAAATATGTTTAAATTTTCTAGAAAGACTGAGAACTATCTTAGTTACCAGTGTTGCTTTGCCCCCATATCCATCCCTAAGATAAGAAAGACATGATAAGAGTGGGGTTTTTTTGGTAAACATTTACTTATCTGTAAAATTTTCTATATTTAATTTATGAGTGCAAAAGGCTAATCAAATATGTGCATTTGAATTGTTATTCAGAAGACACTGAGATCTGTCACTGTGCTCATGTGTCCTGGAAGATTAAATTTCTCTGTTGTAAGACAATTAGCAAGAGGCCAGTCTTGCACAGTCATAAGCCTCACCTTTGTAGTTGGAGGTGTATTCCTCCAATGCGCAGATGTATCATAGAACCACAGAATGGTTTGGGTTTGAAGGGACCTTCAGGATCATCTAGTTCCCACCTCCCTGTCATGGGCAGAGACACTAGACGAGGTTGCTCAAAGTCCTATTTAACCTGTCCTTGAACCCTTTCAGGGATGGGGCATCCACAGATTCTCTGGGCAACCTGTTCCAGTTCCTCACCATCCCACAGTAAAGAATTTCTTCCAAAAATCAAATCTAAACCTATTCTATTTCAGTTTAAAGCCATTACCTCCCATTCCAGCACAAAAGGCCCTTGTAAAAAATCTCTCTCCAGCTCTCTTGTAGGTACTGGAAGGTGCTATAAGGTCTCCCAGGGACTCTATCTTCTCCAGGCTGAACAGCCCTAACTCTCTCAGCCTGTCTCCATAGGAGAGGTTCTTCAGCCTTCTGATCATCTTTGTGGCCTCCCCTGGACTTGCTCCAGCAGGTTCATGTCCTTATGTTGGGCCCCCAGAGCTGGATACAGTACTCCAGGTGGGGTCTCACAAAAGCAGAGTAGCGGGGCAAAATCCCCTCCCTTGCACTCCTGGGCACAATGCTTTTGATGTAGCCTAGGACACAGAATCACAGAGTGGGTAAGTTTGGAAGGGAACACAGCAAGTCATTTGGTCCAACCTCTCTGCTCAAGCAGGGTCATCCTAGAGCACATTGCACTGGATTGTTCCCATATGCTTCTTGAATATCTCCGGTGAGGGAGACTGCACAACTTCTCTAGGCAATCTGTTCCAGTCTGTGGTCGCCTGCACAGAAAAGCTGTTTTTTCTCATACACAGGTGGAACTTCCTTTGCATCAGTTTCTGCCCATTGCTTCTTGTCCTATTGCTGGTTACCACCAAGAAGAGCCTGGCTTCAGCCTCTTGACACTCTCCCTTTGATACCTACGGACATTGATGAGGCCTCCTCAGTCTTCTCTTCTTGAAAAAACAGGTCCAACCTTTCGCCATGAGAGAGATGCTCCAGTCCCCTAATCATCTTTGTTGCCCTCCAATGTATTGAGTTGCCCAGACCTGAACACAGTACTTCAGATGTGACTTCATTAGGGTTGAGTAGATGGACAGATCACCTCCCTTGACCTCCTGGCAATGCTCTTCCTGATACCTCCCAGGACACCACTGGCCTTCCTGGCCACTAAGGCACATTGCTGACTCATGGACAGCCTGCTGTGCAACAGATCTCCAGGTCCTTCTCCACAGAGCTGCCTTCCAGCAGATTGTCCCCCAGCCTGTAGTGGTGCATGGGGTTATTCTTTCCCAGGTGCAGGACCCTACATTTGCCTTTGTTGCACTTCAGTTGGTTCATCTCTGCCCATGTCTCGAGGTCCACCTGTCAAGGTCCTTATGAAGGGCTGCTCTGGGGTATCGGCCACTTCTCCCACCTTTGTGTTATCACCAGGTTGCTGAGGATGCATCTGTTCCTTCATCTAAGTCCTTGATTAGTAAGTTCAACAATGTTGGGCTCAATGTTCAACCTTGGGGCACATCACTGGTGACAGACCTCCAAGTAGACCCTATGCCACTGATAGCAACCCTCTGGGATCTGCCATTCAGCCACTTTTTAATCCACCTCGCTCTCGACTCTTCCAGTTCATCCTTCCTGATTTTTTCTGTGAGGATGTTGTGAGAGAGTGTCAAAAGCCTTGCTGAATCTGAAGTAGACAATATCCACTGCTCTCCCTTCATCCGTCCAAGTCATTGTTTCACTGTAGAAGGCAATCAGATTGCTCAAGAATGATTTACCTTTAGGGGATCCATGCTGATCACTCCTGATCACCTTGTCATCCATGTGGGTACAGATGGCCTCCAGAATGAGGTGTTCCATCATCTTTCCAAGGATTGAAGTGAGACCGACTGGCAGGTAGTTCCCTGGGACTGGGGTGACATTTGCTTTCTTCTAGTCCTTGGGCACCTCTTCTGATCTCCACAACCATAGGGTTGGCTTTCTGGGCTGCAAGCATGCGTTGTCAAGTCATGTTGAGGTTTTCATTCACAAACGTCCCTAAGTCCTTCTCCCTAGGGCTAATCTCAGTCCATTCTCTACCCAGACTGTGCCTGTGCTTGAGATTGCCCTGATCCAGGTGCAGGACCTTGCACTTGGCCTTGTTGAACTTCATGAGGTCTGCACAGACCCACCTCTCAAGCCTGTCAAGGTTCCTCTGAATGGTATTTCTTATATATTGTAAGCTTCTCTGAGGACAATTGTGCAAACAATCACACTGGGTGAGACGCATTGTTGTATCATGCGGGAATGTCCTCCAGCAAAGGAGGGCTCATCAGAAGATGTGATGACCCTGTCAAAGGAGGTTTTCCTAATAGTGTCCTAGCATCAGAAACTGGTAGAAAGTTCAGTGCCTGATCTCATAACTATTCAACACTGCTGGGTCTATTTATTGTATTGCATGCCATATTGTATTCTATTGTATTATATTACTTGATGTTATTATTTTGCATGTACATTATACAAGTAAATCATATTCCAGAAGAGAAAAGGTGATATGAATTTGACTTCATTACCTCTTTCTGGCTTCTGGAGCAGCCCACTGGAACAGTCCTCAGCTTCCAAAGTTAGAATGGACTTGATGCTACTCATTTTGACACAAGTGCTGAACGAATCTTTGGCTCAGTAGGTGCTGAGGGAATTCCATCAGATCACTTAAACACACCTGCACTGGCAGCTTAATGAACTTAAAAAGTGGGGTAATACCATTTAAATGACAGAAATTCTCTGATTATTATGCTGATAACTTGGTTATGAGAAGGCAGTTAACGATTTCCCAACGGGAAGAAATAAAATATTTTTTCTTGTTAATTGGAATATCTGGATATTAAATCCAGATTTTCTTTAATATAACTTTGAATTACCTTGTTACAAAAAACTGAAAACCTTTTTCTAATAAAAGAGTGAAGCATATAAACACTAGATTAGTATACTGAAAAAACAAGTAATCTGAAAGGATAGGCCTAGTTTTAGAATATGTTATCCCTATTTAGAGTATAGGGATAGAGTTTTGTACTTATCTTGCAAAGATAACATCCACATAAATTAGTAGAAAGGAATTACTGGAATAACTAAAGAAAATGTAGCTAAATTAAGAAGTCTACTTTTCATGTTCCAACAATGACAATATTGTAGTCTGCTTTTAAATGTTTGGAACTTAAAAAGAATTTTAAAAGTGATTTTTTAAGAGAGTTTTACCTAATGACTAGCTTGCTTTCTTTGACTCTGTTTTGCATTTGTCTTTGCACACAAAATTTCTTCTAATGTTCACAGAAGTTCTATGAGAAGTACAGGTTTAAGATGCACATTAATTTTCTAAAGATTAAAAGTCTGCAGTGAAGATAAGACAGAAATTTCTTCCCTTCCAAAATCATAGCAGATACTTCTAATGAAGATTAAAGTCTGAGACGTATAAAGAACTACTTCTGTATCTGTACCCAGTTACTTTCTGACATATTAAGCCCCCACAGGGTGATAGACTCTTTCATAGGGTGATGGGCACTTTCTTCTGGGGACCACAGAGACCACAACACTCTCATCTATCTATTAACAACCAGCCGGGAAAGTTTACACCTGAATAATGAAAGAACGCATGGTCTTCAAAATCATCTCCTCCTTTATTCTGTATTTCCCAGGAGTAATTTTCTCTAGTGATCAGTTTTTGTCTGGGTTTGCATTCTGTTTGACTTAGCCGAGCCTCACTCATCACTGTGGTGACTCCAGTCATTAAGCTTTCTGAGTTGCAGCCTGCCTAAAACCAGCATTTGACACAAGCACCTCAGTTAAATCTGCAAAGAGAGGTGGAGTGAATCAGAGTCTTCCAATGTTACAATTAATGATAGTTTGGCTCTTGTTCTGTAAAAGCTTGACACAGTATTTATTACACCTACGGGTTGCAAGGGATCTACTCCAGCAGTAAAGATTACACCCAGAGTTCACAGGACTTGGCTCTGATATTTCATACATTCTGTGATGCATGCTACAAAAAGGGGTGTTTTTTGGCTCAGAAATGGAACATTTCTTCATAGAAATGGGAAACAAATGCAGCAGCCTCCCTTTGACACCAGGCTGCAGAACCCCATTTGGAGGCACAAAATATCAAGGTTTTGCAATGTTTGAGATGTGTGAAGGGGAACGATCTTGGGTTCAGTTAAGTTTTGCAACCTGAGCCCCTGTTCCCGGTCCAGCACACCCTGGGGAATGGAGGAGAGATCCAGCTGTCATGATGTATCCAGAGATACCTACCTACCAGGGCATCCAACTGCTGCTAGGAGGAGAAGCACACAAAGGCCATAGATCAGCATAGATTTCTTAGTTGCACAGACACCTTGTTTTTTTTTTTTTCCTTGAGGACTTTCCCTCCTGTTTTCTCATGATTTTCTCACATTCCTTTTCTTGGCTTATTTCTCTCTTTTCAGAGGGAGCAGAAGAAGATGGAATGAGACTGTGGAGTTCCCTGAGTGCTCCCCTTCCTCTCATCACTTTTTTGCTGTAAGAGGACATGCCACCCTCTGGTCCTGAGCTGACATTGGGTTGAGCAGTGGCTTTGTAATTCCAGGTCCAGCAAAAGCCTGAGGAAGTCCTACCATTAATCAGTCACGTGGAACCATAGGTGATGTGGCATCACAGAGTCAGGGACTGCACTTTTTAGTCAAGGGTTACCTTTAATCTCTAATTTGGCAAAACAAAGCAAAACAAAGCAGAAATTACCCTGAAGCATTTAATTTTTACCTTTAATGCCAGAGAGCTTAAGCGTGGCAGTTTGGTGATGTGCTATGCAAATTAAAGCTGTGAAAAAACAAAGCTAGTTAAACACAAGTTTTTCTTTAGCAGGTAATTATTCTTAGCTGTTTCCACATGCCTCCTTACATCCATGAAACCCTGGAACATTACGATGAAAGACTTATTTCAGAACTCACACATGCACTATTTTGTTAGCAGTGGAAGCACAAGCAGAACATCTGGGTGCCAAGTTCAAGCAAAGTGCAAGGATTTTTTTCTGAATTCAGTGTTGGTGTGTCCCATCATGTAACTATGATATATGATAAAAGGAAAAATCACAGCCAAACTCACCCTTGTTCAAAGCAAAGGTGCTAGTGAAAGGATGAGATGGAAAATAAGTACTAATGGATTAATGTTCCATGATAAATGTTTTATTATAAAAGCTAGTGAGTGATTAGATAATTCTTGCTTCCAAAAGCAGGGTTTAAATATTTCTGCTTGGCTTGCGACCAAAATAAATACATCACTTGACTATCTGGTTTATAGGAACATCTATATGAATAAAAAACTAATAGAGACTTGTTTCCTTTGTACAGTAGGTGTAATAAATAGCCAGTTGTAGTAATGTGCTGCTTACTGTTTGGAGCTGTTATGATACATAAAAAGAAGTCATTATGAGTTTTAAAGGTATAGCTGTAATTCTTCTCTGTGCAACAGAGCTACACTGTCACTAATTAAAAACAGTTTTCAAAGGGTTGCACAGTAAAAGTCCAGATAAAAAAATCTCCCTCTTTAAGGAAAATGAAGATACAAACATTGAAAAAATCTGAATATTTAGATGTATAAAATCTTGAACCAGAACAATTTTAATTTCCACAATTACAGCAGATTTTGAACAAAAGCGAACTTGTCAAAAGGATATAAGGACATTAAATATAATCACTTATAAAACTTTGCTTCTGTAGATATCTTTACTAATTAATGGATCTCAAAACACTTACAGGGGAAATTAATTTTAGCTGTTCCACTGATGAACAAATCAGGATATTCAGAAGTAAAACAGCTTATTCAGCACCCTCCAACTAGTCAGACTGTAGATGTCTCAGGTCCAATTCAATACTGTGTTTAAAGGATCATGATAGCACTGGTTGTATTGGTTATACTTGATGCAAATGCTTGAATAGACACCAGACACTTTCTTTTTAAGGAAGTGTCACAGGGATGTGTGAGTTATAGAGAGGAGGACATAGAAGTTATTTTACCAGAACATCAAATTAGGAGTAAAGCAGTACCATGCAGAGAAATGTGCTCATGTCCTTTCCTCCTGTCAGCTTAGCATCTAATTCCACGCTCTGCTTCTTGTTGGACAGACTTGATTTTGTTCACTTCACTCAGACTTGCCTGAGTTAATTGAGGGACGCTCCAGGTGCCAAAGGAATACAAAGGACATGCACAACAGTCAAAGCAACCATAAGTTGATCAGTAGATATACATAGGCATTTTTAAACCATGACTGTATGATACTTTAACATTACAACACTCCCAAATACTAAATTTAAAGGGCTCAGGCTGGTCCTGTTGTTAAAGGCCGGCAGACCATTGTCTTAGTCTGGGCAGCCTAGGGATAAGTGTGTGTTTATATATTTTTCTTCTAGCTGTGTAGGATACAATATTTAATAAGTATATTTAGTACGTGGTGTCTGCTGACAGTGGGATGCTGGATGTGCTGATGTGTTGTTGGTCTGGCTTCTGCAATCTCACCACATTGTTCTGTGCACAGGATCAGAGAACAAGAGTATGAGTGGACCTACAAAATCTTTGAGTTCCCTAGACATTGATGAGATTGTGTTGGCCAGCAGTTTTGGGCTCAGGCAGACTAGCCCTAAAACTAAGCAAAGATGGGGGTCCCCAGTTTGCACTGAAGTCTGTGCTATCACAGCTGTACCGCAAACAGTCCTCAGATATTCCTTAAAATGCTTGCTCAGGAATGTCTACTCACACTACACTCACTCCTGTGTAAACACACCCTTAAAGCAGATGTAGAACATGCCCCAGAGGGAGATAATGCAACACCCAGGGATGGCTGGTAAATAAAGCAGCCTATGTACAATCACTCTACCCTACATATTCGTACTAAGATGAAGGTCAGACTTCAGCTTGGTGCAAAGCTAGCGGAGCATGACAGCCTTATAAAATATGATGTAATAAACATATGGGAGTGTTGCTTTCTTCTGCTGCTATCAGTCTTGTGGATGTCAGTGGAACGAAGATTTGGCCTGTGTTGTATTGCCCTACAGTAGTTTTACAAACAAGGTAGATTTATATGCCTTTGGAATTAAGCTACTGCTGCAAAAACAAGTCCTGTAGAAATGTTTGGTGCGAGAGTATTTACAGAGAGGCTACACTGGTTCCTCTCATATTAATGCTGAGGCTTCCTTAAGGTTATGGAGAGCATAATTCTTTTCCATTTCTGCTAAGGGAGGGGTTGAAAATTATATTTTTATGGAAAGATCCCCAGTCCTAATATCCCTGGCTTAAACTAAGCCCCTTTATGACAGGACTTGAATTGAGCTGTACACTGAAAGCCAGTGGAGGAAACTTTATATTGAATTGTCTTGTGTGTATAATGAAACTACTAGGAAACTCATCTGGTGTAGCACATCCATGAGTACAGATATACCACCACCACTGAAATTTAATACAATATTTCCTCTGTATTTCAATGAAAATAAGAATTTGAGTTTGATGGCTGCTGAAACCTATTTCTCAAAGTTACCTGGGCCTCTAACTCCCACATAACTGAAATAGGAGCTGGCTGCTTTGAGTAGCTTTGATGAAATGGATGCAAATTTTGTATTTATCAAACTTCACTATATCTTCAGAACATATTTCTAACATTAAAATATTATCAAACACCCGAAAAACAGCTGTTCTCATGAATTTTTAACAACAATTATTTCAGTATGCCCACTAGAGCATGAAAAAAGTGTGCTCATGAGTTTCTCAAGGAAGATGAAGGAAAAACTTTTTCCCTACATGGTGCATAAATGACACAAGGGATCCCATGTGTCACTGTGGCCTGTTGTATTGCTGAACTTCTTAAAAAGTAAAACAGAAGTATCACACATAAATGCACATGAGAGCGAGGAAGTTTCCTCCTTTCTCATTGCTCTGTATGAACAGAACAAGAACATATTTCTCTGAGTGTGAAGTATGGGGTCAGAAAGATGATTTTGTCAGAAGAAAGCCTGGGACAAGGTTGTAGGGTTGCTTTTGAAAATGACCTTTCACCATAAAATGCACATTTTCTAATGTTTATAGAATTTGGGGCATTGGGGTGTATCCTGCAGTGTTTTGAATCAAAGTGGGCAGACAGAGTGCATTTGAACATCCCTGTTTGTCAGAGGGCCTGGGGTGGGGCTGATACTGTGCCTGTGTCTCCAGCCACACAGAGATTTGGATTTTCCAGTCTTGAAGTCGCACAGAGAGGCAGATGAGTGCATTCATCTGGGGTAACTGTGAGCTCCCATCTCAGGTAGGAGTAAAGTTTATACACCACTGGGATAGCTGAGCTTTCTTTAAAGCACAGATCACACCAAGAGCCTAACTAGGATTCTCTAAACCACTTTTTGAGGTGCCTATCCCTCCTTAATGGCTATAAATAGAGTGTTGGGTGACTGGCCTCTGGAATTAGTTGCTTCCATTGGTATTGTGAATATCCACTGAGTGCCACCTGGAAAGGATTTGCTTCCTCCTGACCCTCTGAAGACTGACCCTGTTCACTCAGTCTGTGCTCCTGAGAGAGTTTTTGCCCCTGCCTGAACTCAGATAGAATGAAGGTTTGTTTATATCCAAATTGAATGAAAATTTCCAAATAGTTCAGGGTATGGAGTTGTGTGAAAACTGCAACTCTTGCTCCAGGGAGTCTTGGTTTACAGTGAACTCCTTCAGAAAAGAAACATGAATTTTCTCTTTCCCCCCACTCCTCTGATTCCTCCACATTGAGCCAGGGGAATTCAGTCAGTGAAGAGGTGGCTCAGGCTCTGCTTTTGGGGCTTTTCACTCGAAAGAAGACGTTGACTTCTTATGATGCTACTAGAGGGCTAAGTGTAAATCTGCTTTCCCACCCCTAGGACTTGCCTCTGACCATGCACAGAAATTTATGGTTTGTTTTTAAAAAAAATATTGCTCTCCATTATCCATAAAAGAGAGAGTCTTGTTGGAGTTGCACACCTCCCAGGCATGGTGCTATTGGTTGTCCTGCCAGCCCCGTGATGTAAATTACCTTTGCACTTTGTAATAGAGTCAGCACCATGACAGAAACTCACACATCACTCAGTTGGTTAAGGGTAATAAAGAGGAAAATCAAAAGGAGCATGAGTTCATGCTGGAGGTATGTGCAATCAAGGAGAGAGATTTATGACAAAAGCTGAGTTATAATATTAAAGGGTATAAACAGCTTCTTACTGTTATGCTTTCATACACCCTGTGTTCCTTCAGTAAGTACAGTGTTAAGTTTGGGGAAGACTTAGCTGTGAATCAGTACCTTCTTAGAAATGGCTCTGGAAAAACAAACTTGCATTTATGTGGCATAAAAATCATTGCTGAGGTTCAGCCTGCACCAATGTGGATGAGTATGAGGGAGCACTCTCTGGCTAACAGGCACCAAAAGCATGTTTTGAAAGTTTGGTGTGATGATCCTCGCTTGTTGACAGAGGTTTAGCATCCACAAAACGCCCTTGCTCTACTCACCAAAATGCAATAAGGTTTATTGTCAGTAGCCACTTGTATTCACCAGTATTTATTCATCAGTATTTACCAGAAACAGAGCCAAGTACCTGACACAGGAATGGCCTCAGTACAGACTGTACCCAACTCATTCTTGTCAGAATATCATGACTATAATGTTGTCTGGGCATCTTCTGGCACAGGATAGGAATGGCTGTGCTGCCTTGGGCCAAAGCTTTCCCTATCCCAGTTTTAAGCCTCTGATGGGATCTGTTGAAGAAGCTGAGAAGGCACCACTCTCTCAGGAAATGGCACACTGATGTCCTTGGTCTCCCAAGGTGACTCCCCACAGAGCTGCTCCATTGCCACCAGAGCCTCTGGGCAGTGTCTTCAGTCCCCAGTGAGGTGGGCCAGCAACCCTGCATCCTCCTTCCCCTCCACACACACCAACCCCTGCCTCCCAGTGGGACAAGGCAAGCTGGCTGGATGCTTAATAAAGGAAAGCTGTAACTTGGAATTAGCTCAGAACAGAATTTTAGAAGGACTGGAACGCTGCAGAACAATATAACAAAAATTGGACCTTTTCAATGAACTTTTTCTGTCTCTGTCTTTGGTGTAAAGAGAAGCTCTTTGCACTTACTAGCATAAGTTTCCTTGTAAGATTGCAAAAGGAACCCTTCCGGTTCCTGTGATTCTTCTAGTGGTCTTTATGCCTCTTTTATTCTCATCTGGGAAACCAACAACAGGCCCAGGCAATTTCCTGCCCACTCTTTGCTCACATCAGGTTGTAGCTAAGATCTAGGTAAAAGTAAGGGTCGTGGTGTATACTATTTGTGGTATGTTAGCACCTCCTCTAGGATGCCGATTTTTCACCCCTTCTTACTATGCAACTCCACTACAGGTAGTGGGGTAGAGGGGAAGCCAGGTTTAGCCCCAAAGAAATCGTCTCGTAGTTTGACACAGGGGTAGAATCACAGATTCACAGTCTCAACTAAGTTAGAAAAGGCCTCTGAGATCATGGAGTCCAGCCTTTGACTGTGAACACCACCATGTCAACTAGACCATGGCACTAGGTACCATGTCCAATCTTTCCTTAAACACCTCCTGGGACAGTAAATGGAAAGTATGGAAAACATCAGCCCACTTTTTATGTTGCACCAAAAATGATGAAGCAGATGTTTTTAAGTAAACATGGACTCTTGTTATGCATTGCTGAGAAGTCAAAAGAAGCTTTTTCAGAAGCAGGAGTAGCCCATGAATTTAAAGGAGTTTTAAATACTGTACTTTCCCATAAAGCTATAAAACTCTGGCAGAAAGCTCAGCAGCCAATCAAGGAGGAATGAACCTGAGCATGTTATAACTCAGATTACCAATAAAAATGTCAGGCTGAAATCAGAAGTGGGTAGTTTTATAATCTTGAACTGAAAGTATTTTTTTAATTGCTTTCAAATGGGGAACTTAACAATATAATTAAATATATGTATAAAAAGCCCCAAAGTGCTACAATCTGCTTTACTATCTGAGTTTGTCAAGCTGATTATTATTACAATAGGGGAAATGGTGGATTTGAATGTCTTTTCTCTGGCACTGCAATTTCCCAGCTGTTTTATTGGGATTATATTTGAACTAGACAAAATGTACTCTGCTGCTTCCATAAAAACTAGTTGAGCATTAAGAGTTAATACCAACATTTTAAAATCATTAAAACCAGCCTATAGCTGTAGATTAGCGTGGGGTGAGATGTGTTATTTGAAGCAGGTGTGACCTGTCAGGAGCAGTGTTT
Source organism: Neopelma chrysocephalum (assembly GCF_003984885.1). Taxonomy (NCBI): domain Eukaryota; kingdom Metazoa; phylum Chordata; class Aves; order Passeriformes; family Pipridae; genus Neopelma; species Neopelma chrysocephalum. The sequence goes on along the minus strand of NW_020897742.1, from coordinate 1,887,848 downwards.
TGGCATTTTACAACCAGTGGGGCTACGTGCACAGCTGTAGACTGAAGAAAAATGGACCAACGTGGGTACAATGGGCAGCTTTGTATATATGCTGCTATTTTGCTAATGCACTTTTAGCATAGATATAGATAAACAGTTCAAATATTGATTGGTATTTTGTGGTATTAATAGGCTCACTTTAATCTGGTTTAGTCTCTCAAGTATATTCCATTGATCAGTGACCACTGATATATTTTCTTAGTAAGACTAAATTATGCTCTTACCCAAAGGATACATGTGTAAACAAAAGTGCCTGGAGGCACTGGATAGTGAAAGAGAGCTGAGTATGTGCCAGTCAGGTGTAAACTACTGGAAATAACCTGTTACTGTTTGTGGACCAGCTTGTACAGATCGTTTTGGAATAGAGTTGGTTGGGAGCCAACAACCAAACACTTCTTTTGTTGGAAAATGCCAGTATGGGGAAACAGAAGTATTTCACAGGAATGTGTCAGGTCTGATGAAGTTTTGATGAAAAACAAACAGGGTCCTGCTGGAAGCCTACCATGTTCCTGCCAACCCTCACAGGTTGTTGTTGGACCAGAAACTGTTTATTCTTCTAAGGCTCATGTTGATAGGGCTACCCCAGTCTCCACGGGTTTTGACCCTCCCTAGTGTTGGTGGGGCTGGGCAGTGTGAAAACCTTGGCTGAAGTTTTAGAGGGTGATCTTCCAAGAATTATTTAATCATGAAAATTTCAAAATAATATTTTCATTATGAATAAACAACTTTTTTAACATGGATTTTCTTTTCTGTGGGATGTTTTGATATTTCTAGTTTTCCAAAAGGCAGTGTTGAGGTTTGTAGTGATTATAAGTAAAGGTATCTTCCAAAGAAAGGGAAATTTCAACTTAATCTCATATAGTTGATGACACAGACAGGTTATCAAGATGGTACACGTGGATTTCCCAAAATTGCACATAAGCTTCTCATATTCTGACACCAACATGTTACTTGGGACAAGAACATGTTGTGGGCTTCCACTGTTTAAAGTAGTAGAATACTTAATGTCATAGTAGAAAACTTCCTTGATATTACTGTTTACGAGAACGTTATTTATTATATTACAGAAACAGTGGAAAAATATTCATTTAGCTATATGGTGAAAACAAAATATCATTGAAATATATAAACTCTAAGTTTACGGAAATGCTGAGTTGAATACCATAAATACTGATAAGTAGGTTGGATTTTAAGAACAAGTATATTTCTGGGAATCTAACAGCTTATAGATAACGTATATAGTGCTGTTTAATTTGCTGTAAATATGAGGGTCTATTTTTCTTCCCACCTATACTGATTTTTTTCCATTGTAATTCCCTTTTCTGCAGTGGAGCTACTAGTGATTTATACTAGTGCAAACACCAGTCAGAATTGGAAGCGTTACTTTCAACCCAGCAGTGTCCATTTAACTGTCACAGTGGGTAAAGACAAGAGCTCTCAGAGAAGGTTGTTTATCCTTATGGAAAGGGACAATAAAAACCACAGGGGATTTCCCCTCTGGCCTGGGTGGAATTTTAAGGGATGGAAAAGGGTAATTTTTATTCTACACTTTAATTAGCCAAGACCTTTGATGTTAGTGGTAGATATCAGTATAAATCTCAAGGGCATGAAGCTAATGGAATTACATTAAGGGTGAGTTTTCCTCAAGGAGCAATTCACACACTCTGCTTTGCAGCTAAAAGTGCTATAGGTCAACAAGGCTTTGCTAATTATTACAAATTATGTCAAACATGACTACCTAAACCACAGAAATATGCACTGTTCAATTACATGTCTAACCAAAAAGACAATATTATTCTGAATCTTTCCTGTTGAACAAAATACCAGATTTTTTTTTTTACTACTAGACTCCAGCCAGGAGCACTGGTATATTAGTTGGAGGATTCTGAGTATAAAACAAGGTCTTTAGATTTTAATACCCATTTTTGTACTTAAATCTTATACTTTTTGTATTCTCTGTTACTGGGACATTCACATGATCCTAGTGATTCCTGGGACACAAAATGTGTGTCCTGTGCAGCCAAAGGAGCAAAGCCAGCACTGTCACATAATAAATAAAACTGTAGAAGATCAAATGTTATAATATCCTGAAGGGTGTGGTAAGTGGAATCAAGCTAAGGAAGAACATATCCAGGAAGGCCTGTGAGGCAGGTTCAAGGATTTTTAGTTCAAATTATCACACCATGAGGGCAGTACTTCCATTGTCTCTGGTGGTAAAAGAGGTAGGGAGGAACAAGGACACAGAGATCAGCATGGAGAGCTACACCAACACTTTGCATGCCTCCAGTATATAACAGTGGTTGGCATTAAAAAGCCAGCAGTGGTCACTTGAGGTTATATGATATTATTACTACCTCCCTTTTGGGAAGAGAAGATATTCTGTGGCAAAACTTGGAAATTACTTTTGCTGGAGATTGGTTTCTGTGTTTGGAAATGATCCATGTCTGTGGGAGAAGCCTGCACTTTGCTCTTTTTGATGGTGAAGTTATGGTAGAAATGAGTTAGAGGGAAAACTGTTCTCAAAAAGCAGTGGCAAGAAGAAAAATGTCTCTGTGTACACAGTGGCTCACTCTGCAATAGCATTAGGTTAAAGACTTCCTATGCTTTACTATCACTAACACATTGTAAACACATGAAGCTAACTATTCATAAAATAGCATCCATTTCATGGTCGAGATCACTCCCTTTTTGTGGGAAACCATGCAGGAAGAGCAGGGGGTGTCTCTGTGGAGTATGAAAATTTTTAATATCATTCCTTAAGGGAAGATAATATTTCTTTGGCCCATAAACAAACAGCTTATCTGAAGGTGAGAATTGCTATAGCTGCAACACTGCTATAGGGTCCAAAATCCAAAACACTCCCATGATTCTGTATCACATCAGTCCAGCAGAAGGTAACTCTGGGACTAGAGTGGATCTTGTGCTTCTTAAGCTACAACCTGTTGCTTTATCAGGTTTCAGTTTGGAAGAAGTTAAGCAAGAAATACAACACATGGCAGATAACTTAACTAAAGGATGAGGTCTCAGATAAAGTAATGTGACAAGGTCTGGGTTTCGAGGAGGACACAGGTATGCTCAAGACAGAGAAATTTAAAAAGAGTGAGAGAAGATTTTAAAAAAAGAAAAGAGATTTCTCAAGAAAATTGAAAGCATTGAGTTTATTTTCTCTAACAGAGGGGAAAAAAATGCAGTGTATGATGCAGTAGTCCTGTCTATAGTATGTGTTTTGGAAGGGAAAGCATTTAATTGTCTTCCACATTCAGAAAAAATGGGAAGAAGAAGCTCTACAGCAATGATGAGCATCTCACTAAAGTTGCCCATAATTTGTTTGGTAAAGATATCCAAGTGAAACTCTTTTCATAGGAGGCTTCAGGTACAGTATAAACCCAACATCTGTCACTCCAGTGTGATATGGGTTATTGTTCCTTTTTCCCAGTTAGTGTATATATTAGGTCAATGACAGACTTTGAGTAATGCCTAACAGCACGATGGCAATGTCAAACTGAGGACAGATACTCTCTGACCTCTCTAAAGACAGCACCTCTTGGTTGCCATTATATTTCCAACCAGCAGCGTCAGCTGCCAAGCAATGGCTCTGCCATATTTCTCATTCTGCATTACACTACATTTCTAGAAACCTGTGTTTAGTCACTGCTGCAACTCCTTTACCCTTTTCTTGTTCCTGTGGCCCTGATCTTGGCCAAAAGTTTGCTGAAAACATGAAATAGGTGCTTTCACTTCTCTACTGATTTCTGTAGCAGGAGAGTGGGAGGAAAGAGGGACGACCTCTACCCCTACATTCTATCACTCACACAGGGCAAAGGCCACAGAGCCAGGCTGGAAGGGACAGTGTCAGACTTTCATTTCCAATTAAGGACACAGTATGTGTGTCTGTGTTACAGAGGACAGCCTGGTCCTCTGTAATGAGATATAAGCTTGCAGCAATACTAGACTAACTGTCCCAGGAAAGTTCTGAAAATAATTACGTGGTAGCAAACATAAATAAAAGATCTCACATTCTCTTTCAATTAATATTACTTATATCGCACATGAAATGTATACAGTGCTACGTGAAGAAAAGCACATACAACCAGTGCGAGCAACAACTTCCAGCTCTGTAAGAAGTGGGAAACATATTATTTTTTCAAATGAGGTTTGACTTAAACTAGTGACTCTTTGGGCAGCTGCTAAATTGTATTCTGAACTGGCATTCTGGCATTTGCAGACACCTTATCACATCCAGATTGAGGCAGAAATTGGACAAAGATGTGAATGGCCTTAGTCCATCTGAAAGCTATTCCTGTATTCTCAGTAGAACTGTTGATATCTGAATTAGGGAAAGATCCCCTTTCTCTGTTATGTTGTTTTGCCTCTTCACCAGCAGCAGTTTTGTTTTCCTATAGTGAACCTCTCTTTTGAACTGCCTGTGCTCAGGCAGCAAGGACTGAGGTGTGGAGAGACCCACTCCCTACCTATTGTCTTCTCCAGCATGAGATTGACAATCTTGGAAACCCATCATCAGATTCGGTGCAGCAGAAAGATAACCTACAAATCTTGGTTAAATGGTTGCATCAGGTATATGTGTATACTTATGTATATGTATATATTTCTCTTGACAAAGAGATGGCAAAGTACACCTGGGCAGAATAACCATCTCTGCCTTCCTTTACGTTTCTTCTTGCAGATGTTTAACCAGCAAGAGATCCCATTGCTCCGCGAGCAGTGATGAGGCAGAAGCTCCGGGCTGTGCTTTTGCTTGTGACTGATGGACTCTCAGTCTTAAATCCAGACATGCAACTTCTCTGAGGCCCAGTTGCTGCGCCAAGAAAACAGACTAGTGAAAGATATCTCCCAAGGGCATAGTGAGGATTAATAAATAGTTGAAAGAACTTTGAGATACTCAGCTGAAAGGTACTTGATACTGTCGAATAATTGTTATATTCGTTATTCATTGATAAATAGCTATTTGGACAGTCCTTGGGAAAATGTGGACATTTGAAAAGAGGCCAATAATATTCTTTACAGGAAAAGCAATGACCATAAATTTGAACATGCTTTATATAGGTTACATCTGAAGAATGAAAATATATCTGTAAACTAAATTACTACATTTGTAGAGTATAAAAATAGGATATAGTCATAAACCTCCTCTGACTAAAGCAGGCAAAAAAAGAAAAAAAAAACAAACCCCAAACAGCTGCTATGCAAAGTTTCTAGATGCAGAGTTCAATAAAACCTTGATGTATGTAGGACGTATAAGCAGAACAGAGCCTGGATATATTAATCTCCAAAACCCTTTATTTTGCAGCCAAAATATGCCTACATGGAGTAGATTAAAAATATTTATACAAGGCAAAATTCCAAGGCTAGTGAACATCCTGTTGCCAAAGACATTTTGCGGACAACAATATATCATTTTACCACATACAGTAGTTACTGCTTTTACAGTGAAAGAATATGATAACATAGATATATACACACGAAATTCAGAAATTATGTTTGTGCCCACAAGTTGACCAAAGTGTCTCGTGTGGCCATGCAGGAGACCAAATCCTCCAAGTGACTGCAGATGCCCTCTCTTCAGGCTGTAAATAACTGTTTGAACTCCAGGGAAAAGCTGTGTAAGTTAAAAATAATGTTGTTTAGACATGATGGATGTCTTTGCTTGCTAGCTGTAGGCTCGGAGAGAGGTGCCCTGCTGCACCACCGATTTCCTGAGTGAGGTTAGGCAGTGCTTTAAGACCTTCACACCACCTTTAGAAACATTACTGCCATAATTGGCCAGAGTTAAAGCTTCCTATGCCCCTCACTGGTGGGCCACAGAAACCTAAGCAAAAAACCAAAACGGGGAGCACAAGAACGGGTCAGAGCAAACATCCACACTATCCAGTCCCATATCTGATAGTAAGCTTTGTATTATTTTTATGCCATGAATGTGCCTGATCTGCTTGAACCTGCTCCTGAATCCCAAGGCAATGAGTTCTGCCTCTTTATCTCTTATATACCCCCACATTTTTTTCAAATCTGCCATGAGTTTATCTCATTTGGTAAAACCCACTCCTGGAAAAACTGAGGCACAGTGACCATCTGCTTCCAGTTCAACTTCTTTTAGGGGCATAATTGCACACATTTCTACAGGATCTTCCTCATGCTGAAGACTCTAAGCCAAATTACATGTTTCTTTGATGGAAGTAGTTCCACATCAGTGACCATCTTTGTCTTCCTTCTCTCTCTTTCACTAGGTTGCTATAACCTTCTAGAGATGAGGGACCAGAACACAATGATCAAACTGCACATGAAACCAAGATTTGTATCAGGACATAATGACAGTTTTTGTTTGTTTTTATTTTTTTCTCTTATCTGTTTTCTTTTTCTCCTCTATTCCCTTCCAGAAATATCTTCTCTTTTATATGCTACCTTGGTATAGGCCTTCTATGGCCTCAGCCTCCCTCTGGTGGCTCCTGCCTGTCTTCTTTGGCTATAGAGGGAACTCAGGGAAACTGTGTGATCCTAAAGCATACTCACCATAAGCACCCTGAGTTAAATTTCTAAATTGAGGATGAATTAATCCAGACTTCTGTTTCTCAGTTTGTTTTGCACAAAAAAACCGCAAAAGATACTGTGAAAACTAGCCTGAGAGACACACAAAGAATATTGTAATAGAACTGTGTAAAATACCATTACTTATATTATTAGCTATACTCAAACTTAGTTGATTTAAGGAAGTGTGATGATCTCCAGTTTTGGCAAAATTATCCTGTTGTTCTACCATTTTTATTGAGAAAAATAGAGGCAAAGCACATGAAAAATACTAGGATTAGATGGAGATGTTAAACATGCCCCAAAACCAGATATCCTAACATTCTGCTTGACAAAAATAAGTCTGGGAAAAAAAAATAAACAAAAGATAATAAAAACTGTCTTTCTGGATAATGTTAGGGAAATAAACAAACAACTACTTTTACTAGGCATTAAATGTAATAGTTTTCATCCTGTCACAGTGTCATTAATGACAAAGTTGACATCATTTTGGTGTTTTCATAACACAATTAGTAAAACAATTTATTTGTCTTGCTTTTGATGTTTGTGTTTTGTGAAAGGTTTAGAAGTTTATGAAGAAAATGTAAGGAAATTGCACTACTTGGATATTCTTCCATCTCAGAAGGGAATATTTCTTAGATTAAAAAAAGAATCAATGAAACAATCTTTTTTCATGTTTCATTTTGAACAGTTTGGTTAGATAAAATCAGATCCTTCAGATCTTGAATTTTTAACCATTTGAACAATAGTTTAAGAAGTTATTTCAATACAAAGAAGTGTAAACCATCAACATTTTCATTTCAAAGCATGTAGTCTATTCATATTGCTTAGAATTTTCTACACAAAGTTGCAAAAAGCAATTTGTTGTCTAACCACTTGCACTTTGCCAAGATTTATTTATTTGTTGGCTTTTTTTTGTTTTGGTTTGTTTTAAAACTCTTGAGCAAGCTGTAATGTGCTTTAATTATAATGCCCCATTGTACGATAATTAGTCCCATTTTTTAACTCTGTGCATTCTGAACATGAACCTTATCTTAAAGAGGTTATAATGTCAAAAATGACATTATAAAATAAATATTTGGGACTATGTGTTTTGTCACACAGAACAATAAACAAGCTTCTGTCCATCAATAGAGTCAATATCCAAAACTATTTAAGCTGTTCCGTGGTACCCATCAGCGTCAAATTTTTTAGATGATTGCACATTCCAAAACCACTCAATTTACTGTGAAGAAAGGCTGGACTCTGCTTTTTATCTTCACCAAGCTTTCAAGCAGAAACAAATACACAGGCCTCTAAAACCTAAACCAGAAATAATAAAGTATCAAAGATGAGAACTTCTCCATTCCAAAACAAAGCTGCTATTGGCAGCTACATTCCAGGACATCCTGTTTCAATTTTTCTTATTCATCTATTCTTCATCTCAACCATTTTTCAAACACTTTCATTAAAGAACTTACAACCAACATGGAAATTTTTTTTTCCTTAATTTCTTAAAAAATAAATGGGGACATTTCAGCCAGAGAAGCCCTTTGGATGACTCAGAGCATTCTGAATACAATGCCACTGAAGTATCTCCCTCAGGTAGGCATGGGAGTACTATGTGTGTGTAAAAGTGATGTCCTGTTTTGTGCTTCGGGCACACGCTCAGGAATTTCCCTGCTTCAGGTCTCTCAACATGGTGAAGTCACACTTAACCATTACCATTTGCTACACAAGAAAGACCTGATCCTCCAGACACTTATTCATGTTAATTGGTAGTTCTGATAGTCACAGGTTAACACAAAGTTGTTCAAATGTGTGAGGTCAGAGGAACAGAATCTAGTACAGAATTAAATACAACCTCCCTTTTACTTTCCCTCTGACTTTTTTTTCCTGAGCTACCAGTTGTAGCAAATGCTTGGTTACTTCTGCAGTTCTCAAGATTTTTTATTCCTCACTATTGTTTGGTAATGACACTTTTCTATAGTAATGGTAAAAATATTTTGAATGCTTTTGGTTTTGTTTTACCTCCTTTTGCACTCTATATTCTATAAGAAAACCACTTGGTTTGCCTTTTTTTTTTTTAAATAAAAAAGCCCATTCTTTTCCAATCTGGCAAATAAAACTTAATAAAATTATATTCTTTGATCTCTACCTAACAAAGAACTGTATATTGTTAAATGAAGTGGAACTACAACTACACACTTTGCTGTGGACACACACTCCTGGAATCAATTATCTATACATTTTAGAGGAGCGCAGAATTTACAGACTTTTCAAATGGGAGCTGATTGTGAGCTGAAGGAAAAACACAGATGTTTCATAGTGGTGCAATGACAAGAAAAAGATCAATAAACCATTACAAAAGGAAATTTTAAAGGAAATAATGCTTCCAGATTTATGTGTAATATTTCATTGGGCACCCCTGGAGGAAGTGATTTAATTATTTGCAGAGATAAATCTGTACATCTTTTAAAATTATTTCTGTGATAGGTTACTGAATAGCATGGAAGTTTAATTGCAGTTTTAATATACCCAGGTATTAAGTAACTTTTTATATGTATCACATATTGTTAATAAAGTGGTGATAAAATGTCCAGTCACCACACAACAGGAAGAGTCCACTGTTAGAAAACGTACTGTAACCACCAAGGGGGATGGACACTGCCACTGTTACAGCTGCAGCCCGAGCCAGGTCAGTTTGCTTTGCTGTACATTTACACTGCACAACTTACCATGGTGAAGAAAATGCTTCTAAAATTTTTAGTACACCATCAGCAGATAACTGCTCCGAGCAAAAGGTTTATAAATGCAGGTCCAGCTGTGTAACATTTGATGCCAGACATATTCTTATCCACATTAAGGAACTCTTATCTGAATCTGGAAAGCTGGACATAGATTTGCACAGGTGTCCTATACATTCAGTTGAGAAAGAAGGTCTCCAAAGAGAGATTCTACCTCTTCAGAGATTATAAAGACCATGTGGAAGGTTGACTCAGATGCTGACACTTATGCTGTAGATACCTACAGTAGGTCAAATAAGTCTTACAGGAAGCCTCTGCCTCTGATTCAAGCCAGCTGAACAGTAGTCAGCTCCAAATCAGCAGCACTAGTTGTGCTTGCACACTGAATCTGGATCTGGTTCACTTTGAGCTGGTATAGGTGTCAGGTAGAATGAGTTCATAACTTACCTCAAAGGCCTCCTAGGTGCAGCCCTGGTATATATGGAGACAGTGTTGTAGCAAGTCTTAGAGCTTTGATACATGCAACATGTGTAAAACATATGTTTTAAAATAAACAAACAAAGAAATAAAACAGTAAAGATCTATTTGCCTTTCAGCCTCATCTCTAATTTGGTTATTGTGGGAAAATTGCCTTCATAATTTTGGCAATTTGACTTAAAGCAATTTTGCTCTTTGGTAAGGCATCCAGAGAGATAGATAGAGTCAAAATAATAGATGAAATAAAAGCAGTGAAGGCTTGTACAACTGGCAGAAAGGTAGAATCAGGAGCTGATATGAAGAAGCAGCATTGCTGGGCACAGATTTTAGTGTGAAGGAAAGTAAAACAAGTAAAAGATTTATCAAGGAAAGGAGAAGAGGTATCAATTTAGGACAATGAGTCATCATGGCTAGGCTTCGCGAACGAAGATTTGGGAAGGGCTCTACCCATGTTTTTTGCAGGCGCGTTGGTGGCTAAAAAGGCCAATACGAGAAAGGCAAGTCCGATTGCAAAAGGCACAGCAGAAAGACTCCTTGGATGGTATATTCTGCAAGGTTCGATTCTTTCTGCATTGTCTTTTCTCCTCAAGAGTGATCCTGGGTGCTTTCTTAAAAGCATCAGCAGCGTTATAAATGGTCTGTCTCCAGGCCTCCCAATTGGAGGCCAGAGTAGACCAGTTATGGTGATCAATATGCCCAAGGCTGAGTTGTTGTTTCAGGGAGTCCTTGGATCTTTTCTTCGGGGCTCCTCTCTTGCGGCAGCCAGTGGCAAGTTCACCATAAAGCAGGATCTTAGGGAGGCAGTGGTCCTTCATCCTGGAGACGTACCCTGCCCAGCGCAGCTGCGTTCTCAGTAGCATGGCCTCAATACTTTTGATTGCTGCCTGTTCAAGAACAGATGTGTTGGTTACATAGTCTGACCAGTGGATGTTTAGGATTGTACGAAGGCAGCGCTGATGGAAGCGTTCTAGGACACGCAGGTGGTGTCGGTAGATGACCCATGATTCGGAACCATATAACAGAGTTGACAGCACTATGGCTCTGTAAACACTGATCTTTGTGCTTTTCTTCAGGTGTTTATTACGCCATACTCTTTTATGGAATTTTCCAAAAGCACTATATGCCTTTGCTAACCTGTTGTCTATCTCCCCGTCAATCTTACCATCCGAGGAGATGAGGCTACCTAGGTAATTGAACTGCTGGACTGATTTGAGTTCTGATTGGCCAATGGTGATGTGGGGATGATGGGGGACTTCCTGAGGTGCAGGCTGATGTAGAACTTCTGTCTTCTTTAAGCTGACTTCCAGCCCAAAGAGCTCAGCAGCATCTGCAAAGCAGGATGTTAAACGCTGCAGGGCTGCTTCTGTGTGTGCAACAAGGGCAGCATCATCAGCGTAAAGCAGCTCCCGGACAAGATGGTTTAAGGTCTTGGTGTGGGCCTTCAGACACCTTAGGTTGAATAGGCTTCCATCTGTACGATATCAAATGTAGATACCATCCTGATCATCGAGGTCTGCCGTGGCCCTTTGGAGCATCATGCTGAAAAACACTGTGAATAGGGTAGGAGCAAGAACGCAGCCTTGTTTCACACCATTCTTTATTAGAAAGGGCTCAGAAAGTGTGTTGCCATATCTGACTTGGCCGTGCTGATCCTCATGAAGAGAGATGATCATTTGAAGGAACTTGGGGGGGGCAACCTAAACGTTCCAAAATCTGCCAAAGACCTTTTCTGCTCACAGTATCGAAAGCCTTGGTGAGGTCGACAAAGGTTGCATAGAGACCTTTGTTCCCTACACTTCTCTTGCAGTTGTCTGAGAACAAATATCATGTCTGTGGTGCTCCTGTTGGCTCTGAAACCACACTGACTTTCAGGTAGAATTCCTTCTGCTATAGCGGGTATTAGTCTGTTCAGGAGTATTCTAGCCAGGATTTTGCCAGCAATGGAGAGCAGAGTAATACCACGGTAATTTGAGCAGTCTGATTTAGTACCCTTCTTCTTATACAAGGTGATGATGACTGCATCACAAAGATCTGATGGTAGTTCGCCTAGTTCCCAGCAGCGCACCACAAACTCATGAAATTTAGCATGGAGTGCAAGGCCCCCATGTTTCCAGACTTCGGGTGGAATTCCATCAACCCCAGCTGCCTTGCCGATTTTCACCTGCTGTATGACCTTGAGGGTTTCTCCTAAAGTGGGAGCAGTATCCAATTCGTATTTCACCGGTTGTTGTGTGATGGACTGAATTGCTGAGTATTGGACTACACGGTTGGTACTGAAAAGAGTTTGAAAATGTTCAGACCATCGATTCAGAATGGAGGTTTTATCTGTCAGAAGCGTTTGACCATCTGCACTGAGTAGAGGGCTTTGGACTTGGTATGTAGGCCCGTATGCTGTTTTCAGGGCCTCATAGAATCCTTTACGATCCCCTGTATCTGCACATAGTTGAGTTTTTGCAGCTAGATCGGTCCACCACTTGTTCTGAATGTCACGGAATTTCTGTTGGACCTTGCTGCATGCAAGACGAAAGGCTGTTTTTCTTGCGTGACAGGAAGGCAGTGCAAGGTGTGCTTGGTGGGCAGTTCTCTTCTTCCTCAACAAGTCCTGGATTTCTTGGTTGTTTTCATCAAACCAGTCCTTGTTCTTCTTGAGGGAGAACCCTAAGGATTCTTCAGTGGATTGCAGGATGCAGCTTTTAATATGATGCCAAATTGTTTCAGGAGAGGAATCTGCAGAATCTGTGGAATGGTTTTCAAGCCTAGTTTGAAGGTTTGCCTGGAATCTTTCTCTTACTGTGGCAGGACAATGAGTAATGAGGATGAATCTAACTGTCTCACTTTGAAGGTTCCATAGGGAAGTCAAGAGTCTCTGGGATGTCAAAGAAATAGAGCTGAAAGCAGATGAAATAGAAAATTTTGGAGACCTGGCAAAGATATTTTGGGAGCATATTATAAGGAGAACGTAATAGATTTTTAATTGGAAAAAAATATGGTGCCATGACAACAGCCAAGGTACAGATGAATTTCCCATAACAGAGTGATTTACCTGAAAAATGCCATAGCATTGTAGTTGTCTAACCTGCAGGCAACCATATGGTGAATCCTCGTAAATATAGGAGGTTTCGTCTATGTATCTTTTTCTTCTGCTCCTATTTGCCTGCTATTAATCTTTCCATGAAGGCGAAAAAATGAAGGTGAAGACCTTTTCTATCAATGAATTTTCTGGCCACAGTGCTCTGAACTAAAAATGTGGCTGCAGCCTGCTACCTTCTGTCCTATATTGTCTTGATTTTAGTCTAACATCTTTTCCATGTCAATGTTTCAGACTACTCTTGCTCAAGCTGTCACATTTGGCAAAACTACAAGAATAGCATGGGGCAGGGACAAATAGGAAATACTAAGTACTTCATTCTAGTTGCAATAACTTTCTTCCCACTATGCATACCTCTTGGAGTTGAGAAGGTCTATTTCCAGCTGTTACTTTTTCTGTATCTCAGTGAAATTCAAGAAATAGGAGTCCTGCAGTCATGATCTATTTAGCTTAAAGATAAGGTAATTGCCCTTCCAGCACATACCCTGGCCCTGAGACCATCGTACCATCCAAGGCAATCATCATATCCACTTCCTTGCTGGAGTGTGGATTGCTGCAAAAGTTGTGTGTTACTGTGAGCAACATGAAAAGCCCAACTCTGTCTGCTGTTATCCACCAAAAAAACAACTTCTGTGTCTAAATGTAATTAAAATTCTTTCAACTGGTACATATGAATTAATGATTTCAGGTGCTTACAAGGCTAGGCATCTCTAGGAACTATTTTATTCTCTGAATTTAAATAGATTTCAGGATATCACCTGGGAGCCACTCCTGAGGAAGTGGAAGCAGCAATTAGCAGGAGTGGAAAAATCAGAATGATGTTTAAAGCCATGGCTCCTGTTTGCAGGCAGAGCATGTGCCAAGCACAGCTGCACTCAACATTTATCAGCAAAAAAGAGACCTCCAGCTGTCTTGTTGACAGGTACTAACCTTGCATTGCTCTGTTTCAATAATACATTGTACCTATGATCAAAAATAAAGTATCCTGTTATACCCTTGTAGTCACCCGCCCTTTCTGCCCTTTGCTCGTCAGCGTATACATACACATTCAGTAATTCAGTGCTCCTGCAACTGTGCAAACAATAACACTAGATAGCATTGTTTCTTTTAAGATCTTCCTTGTAGATCTCTGGTTGAAACTTAATCCTGCCCTAACCATGCCCTCCTCTTCTAGAAATGGGATGGTATTCGAAAATATGATGGTACTATAAAAGCCTGTAGAGCTGAGAATGGGGACATTTAAGCTGAAGTGTTTGATCTTTGCACCCAGAGTTAAGCATCATTTAGACAGCCAAGTGGCCTAATTTTCAGAAGGGCAGACTGACTGCAAATGTGCTGGGTAATTAACATCCCGACAGTCTATTTAAGTAACTTAATAATGTTATCCCTGATTTACTGAGTAGGCCTCTGGCTCGCAAATCAATGGCACAGCCAGAAGGAGATCCCATAGCATGTAACTCCCCCTCCAGCACTCTCATCGTTAAACAATGAGTCAAGTTTAAACCTCTACAGATACTTTGTGGATAGAATGGGTAACCTCCTGCAGCAGGTGGGGTCAAAACACAGGCATGCTCTCACCAGAGACTTCCTAAGTAATATCAGATCTGCCCACACCTTCGTTCCCTATGCACCTTCCCAGGTTTTGACTGTCTCACAGAGAGAGTAAAATCCAGCCTCAACCCAGTAGTGGCAGTAACATGAGCTCCCCCCAGGGCCAAAATTTTCGATCACACACTCAGAAATGTCTATGTGAACAATCCCCCTTTTAATGTTATTTCTGCATAAATTATGCACTGCTTCTTTCCAGCCAGATTTTTTTTTTTTTATCAGCAAGAGTTATTTGGTAACGTTTTTGTTTTCGTACTGAGTTTTGATTAAAGAGGAAGAAAAAAGAGCTTCATTTCATTTTCACAGTATCTCTCGGCAGAGCAAGCACTCCTACTTCTACTGTGGGATTTTGTTTTTCTCTACAGTATGTCTTGACAAATAGCCCTCTCTGATTACTGTGCTTGCACAAGATTTCATTATGGTTTTGATAACGTGCCACAATCTTTAGCTTTCTGTTTGATATAAAGAGTCTGTCCCTGAACAGTAATCATGAGACAGTGGGGAATATTGAGTGTTAGAGTTTCCATATTTTATGAGCTGCCAAAATAAATGATTTAGGGCCGAGAAGCATGTATTAGTAGCAGATCTCCAGCTTCACTAAGGCAAGATACAGTGCTGACGAGTAGGCCTGTTTGTGGGAACTTATTTTTAGTTCTATTGTTATGATTTCAGTCTTAGCCCAGATTCCCAGGTGGTATGAGTTGATCTAGTTGCATTGTCTTCTGTGCAACTGTGAGTTCTCCACTGGATTATGATTCTCTCCATAGCCCATGTCTGTCTAAGCATCTGGTGCTGATGAGACAAGCCTCTTCCGGACATATCCAAAATTTTCATTTTACCACTGCCCAACACAAGCACTGTTTTAATTATTGGCAGTGCTTTTTGGGGTCTTTGTGATCCCTGCTACGCTAATTCTGTATCTGGCTGTAGAAGTTGTATCAGTCAAAGGGGAGTCAAGTTAGTTTTAAACTTTGGCTGGCTGCAAAAGAGGAGTAATACACCAGAGATCAAAGGGAAATATTTTCCAAGGATTTCATCCAAGGGAACTCCTCTTGGATGAAAATATTCCAAGGGCCACACAGACTGAAAAAAGTCTCTCTAGAGGCCAGAATTGCCCATTTTCAGAATCTCTGTGTTAACAACTTCCAATTCTCCATTTGAGCTGACTTCTCTGGTGGTTCCTGTTTCACTGTGTTGTTTATTATCTGTCTGCTTGGGAAATCATTTGTAGGTAGTGTTTCCCACCACATTAATTTTATCTTACATTTATCTTAAAAAGTAACACTGAACTGCTCCCTGAGTCTGAGATACAAGATTATGTGATGTTGTGTTTCTGGGAAGTTACTGATTTAGGGTAAATGTCTTCACGACGTTTGTCCAGTCAGTGAAGTTTCACTACAAGTGAATTGAACTGAGATAATATCTCAGCAGATACTCATAGCTTTGCCGCTCCTCATATCCCCACCTGCTCAAGAGAGAATTTCAGTGCATCTGAGATAAGGACAGTGTAGTCTGTCTGTAGTCATGCCCAAATTCTGTATAAAATGGCATTGGTTTAGTAGACTGGCACTGAAATTCCAGACTGTGGCCAGGCTGTGTACTCTGCTACCTGCTCTTATGAATCACAGAGTGCCTGAAAGTCTTCAGTTTGCTGAAGTCATTCCCAATTAGTCGTGGTGATTCCCATTCTTTCCATACTGCACTGATGAGTAAAGACCCTGACAGGAAATAGCATGCCGCAGGCAATGTCCTTTTCATTATTTTGTTTAATCTACATCAGTAGGAGGGAGGGAGGGAGGGAAGGAAGGATGGAAGAGAAGGACAGAAGGACGGAAGGAAGGAAGGAAAGAAGGAAGGAAGGAAGGAAGGAAGGAATTTAGATTGCTCATTGTCATGCTGTAAAGGATGTAGGATAAAGAAATCAAGTGAAATTCATTGTCTGCTATGTATTACCTTAGGCAATAAAGTTGCAAATCACGTTAATTTGGTGATAAACTACACAGACCTGTGTCCTCCTGCTATTTTCAAATTACTTTTTAAAAGATTTTTGCCTATTTTAATGGAGTATACCAAGGTCATTTTTACGTGGCTTCATATTCTGAGAGATTTTTTTTTTTAATTTTAATTTGACCTTTCTAATATATGAGAAGGGAGAGAAAATAGTAAATAACAGAATCAAATAAGTAAGGGAACTGGAAGGGATCTCAGGAGGTCATCTAGTACAATACCTTGATTAAAATAGGATTAAAACAACAGTAGATTAGACCAGCTGAGGTCAAGTCTAGTTGAATCTTGAAACCCATCAAGGACAGACCTTCCACCTGGATGCACATTCCAGTGTTGCACTGCTCTCTTATTGAAGAAGTCCTGATGTCCAAGGTGAACCTCCCAACCTCCAGCACTTTGCTCCTGCCCTTTGTTAAACCATCTGCTGCTCCTGAGAGTAGTTTGGTCCCATTGTCTTTACAACTGTCTTTCAAGGTTTGTAGGCTGCTGTTAAATCACCCCTTTGCCTCCACATCACTGATGAAAGGAGGGGTAACTTTCTGCCGCCTTCTGGCCACACTACTCCTAATATTCAGTTTCCTGTGCTTGTGATCAGAGCACCCTGGTGACCATTAGCCTGGTATTCCCTAGATACCAAAGGTCCTTTTCAACAAGGCTGTTGTTCAGATGGTTGACTCACTGACTTGTGTTTGCCCCAGGCACAAACCTTTGTATTTATCCATGATGAATTTTGTGAGACCTCTGTTAACTTAATCCTCAAGTTTGGTGGCTTCCCTTTGGCTTGAAACTCTAGTTGTAGAGTTTATCAAACCTGCCTTCTCTGTTTGATTAAGTATTGCCCACATATTTGACAAGGGTGGTTTCTGCCTCATTGCCCAGGTCATGGAAAAAGATATCAAACAGTACCAGTCCTACTATCAGCTCCAAGGCTGCTATGCTTGTTGCTGGCTGCCAATTTGATGTTGAGACACTAATTAGAATGAGGTGCTTTGGCCAGTATTCAACCCATCTTGAAGACAGTTTGTCTAGCTCATATTTCCTCAGCCTACACATGAAAATACTGTGTGGGATGGTGTCAACAGTTTTACAGAAGTCAGAGTGTATTACATGTTATCTGCACAGACACTCATTTCTTCATCAAAAGCAATTGGGCTGGTGGTATGTGATCTACTGATGTTCACTGTTCCTGATTACCTTCCTGTCCCTCAAGATCATGAAGTAATAATGCTGATGTGAGAGTGGTGGTAGCGGAGAGGATGGAAAGCTCCTCTAATGGAACAGATTTTAGTCAAATGATACACCAAAATGTTTTACCATTTAGTGTAAATGCTGAAGTATGACTGTGCATTAAACAGTGCTGGTTTTGGTGACACCAAAAAATTCATCTCCTGAGACAACTCTTCTCCTTAGAGTTTCATTGCTGCTGAAGGTTTCATTTGTCTTGACTTGGAAAGAACATGAGGATGTAAGGAGATATGAACATTTATAAGTATGTAAAAATATAGTTTTAGCAAATGCAGTTTGTTCTTGGCACCAAATGAAGCTGTCTTTTACAATACCTGGTCTTTCCTGTATCATGCCCTTTTCTCTTATTCTGCCTCTCATGTCCCTTGATAAACTACTTTAAATATCATTGTTATTAAATATCACTCCTGGACACAAGTCAAGATGAATAGCTCATTTCACATCTCCCACAGTTGTTTTTTTAAGGTTTCCATAAACTCAGCTAGACATCAATGTATCAGTTACATTTGGGCCATATGTTCAAGACTTTCTTTAAAGCATTAGAACTAGCATCTCATATTTTATGCTGCTCAGTATATTATAATGTAATGTAAAATATAAATATGAAAGACAAAATTAAAAGGATTTTGGGTTTGGTCAGACTGAAACCTTTCTTTTGACCCGAAATTAATTTCATCTTGCAATTTCCCTTCAGAGAATTTTGAAATTTTTAAGTGGGAAAAAAGTCAAGGTTTTAAATCCTTTGTGAAAAAGATTTTCATTCCCTGCAGAGCTGTAAAATTCGAGTAACAAACATGTACATGTTTTATCCCCTCCTAAATCACATGTCAGCTTCCTGCAGGCAAATGCCAGCAGTTCCTGTCAAAGGTATAAGGTACAAAACTGTTCTGGTAGAAGTCGAGCTTCAGAGACTTCCTGGCTAACATGGGGATTGTAAAAAAATCCAAAATAGATTGGGAGGGAAGGCTGCATTCATGTGAAACATGGAAGCTCTGCTCCAAGATCAGAGGTGATTTTTAAGAGGTCAGGATCCTCTGGTTTGTTAGAATGGCCTTGGGCTTTTCTTTGGAGACATACAGCTTGAAGAAGAGAGTGTTAAGGTAATAAAAATTACTCCAGTTACAAGATTCTTCAGATGGAGCTTTCTGAAAACTTTGAGAAGAAATATGTGTCCTCACTGGAGCTCACAAAAGAACTACGAGTGGATAATGAATAGAGTGAGAAACTGTAATTTTTCAGGAACAGAAATCCAAGCCATTTGAGAGAAGAAACTGAAGCCATAGTGATAATAAATAACTGAATAATATTTGGTTATCTGTGCCAAGCTGTCTGAAAATGTCCCTGCTTTAGAAGAAAGTAAATCAGAAGATGTGCAGATTGAAGATTTGCTTTGGAAGTAGTCCTTAAAATAGACTGAGACATTCTTAAATTAAGTAAATGAAGTTTATATTCAGTGTTTCACTCATCGCCACAGCAGATGCAAGTAATAGATAAACACTAGCCTATCTGGTGTATCTTCTGGCCTATGTTAGATTATTCTCTGCAGATTAGCCTCTTATTATTTTAATTTTTAGGAAGTTAATGGTTCCAAAGAAGTGTATAAAATGATGAATATTATTTGGGAGACTATTCCACAAATAGTCTATAAAATATTTTTATCAGTGAGGGAGCTTTTCTGATCATAATCCTAAGGGATTTTTTGCCCTAAAATATAGCATCTGTAGTAAATGTAAACTGATTTTGTCTAATATTTTAAATCCTCTATAACTGGGGGGTTTTGGGCTGTAGACCTGGATTTTCATTCAAATAATGTTTTCGAGAATTGCTGAATTATTTGGAGCAGTAAAAATTTATTCTATCTGCAAAGAATTGCAGAAGGAGGGCTCTCACGTTATGAAATTAGCAACATTACTAATAGTTTGATAGTAATATGCTGGCAGCTACAACTAATTGTTGATAAATTCACCATCATAAATCTACGGAAAACAATGTTGATAACACCTGTAAGATCAAATAATATCTACTCCTATCAAACTTGCAATACAAGTTTAGGTCTTTTTGTCTCTCTCTTATGGCCAGTAACTTATAATTTGATAATTTTCAAATAAAGACAAGATTACATGCAATGTAGTTTGAACAGGAGCTATGGCCTGTAGGTAGTCATGGCCATCAGATGGTCAGGCTGTTTAGGAAAATGTTTAGCAGTCAGCAAATATAAGGTCTGAAAAAGAAGATCTTCATGGCCAATTAAAATACACAACTGTCACATTTAATTCCAACATAATCAAGGAAAAAGATTGTTATCTTCCCAACTGAGGTGTTTTTAACATATTTTGGGTGCACACAGTGTTTCCAATACATTTCAGACCCATATCTAATCTACATCATCTTTCTCAGGTTTCTGTCAAAATTGTTGAATTCTTGGTTAATTACCAGCATTTGTATGATTTTCTTCCCTGCGTCACAATATTTTTTCTTTTTCAGTTTACTTCTCTTTTATTCTATCATGTCTCTCTAAACATTCTCTGTCCTTAAAAAAACCTACAAATCTTCCCAAATAAGCCCTGGAGTGTATACTCATTTTAACAGTGCAAGAAAACCTGTGGACACTTAAGTGCCTTAAGTGCTCTGAGCAGGGCATGGGTTTAACTATGGTGCTGAACTGGGGTTTTAGTGCTAATCTCTAGACAAATCCCTCCTTCTTGGAGCTGCTGTGCTGGAAGAAGACATTTCTGCCACCAAGTGTACCTCACCTCTCCTTCCTTGGCTCTGGCCAGACATTCCCTTCTCTGCAGTCTTGCTGACAGAGCTAACACTCCTGTCCCAACATTGGGCAGTGCCTGTAGGAACAGTTCAGCCCAACACCAAAAACTGCTGAAGCTGAGAGTGGCAACTACCACCACCAGACCTACTGCCTCGGGATGGGGCTGCGTACCACATCCCAGCTCCCTTTCCTTGGGAGCTAACATAGAGGTGAAACTGGGAAAAGCCCTAACACTTACAAAGCTCAATATAAAAGTGATTTAAGTTACAGTGTGCACCATGCCAGGAAACACTTCATTATGCTCATAGGTGTTACTCAAAGAGTGCTGGTGTGTTTAGCATTTTAGATTTTCTACCCTATAACACATGACACAAGATTTATGCTGCACATGCTTAAGTCAGAAAAGGTGTTATAAGTAGAAAAATGGGGAAGGAATTAAAGAACAAACAGATTGCCCAGTGTGTTTGGGTTCACAAATAGCTTCGCCAAAGTAATATCTTTCTAAAGATGAATAAGAAAAACACTACTTGATTCTCTGTGAGCCAACAGAGAAAAGTGATTTATTCAATATGACTGAAACACTAGACATCTGTAGGATGGTCAGCAAACATCCTGCTTCTATGTACTCAGTATCACACAGGCATTGGCAGAACTAAAATGGAAAAGTGAAGTTTGTTTATTTTGGGCACAACTCATTGTATTTTTTCCAACACTTCTTCCTACTGTAAACGAACCTGTATTCATTTAGGGCCAGGCACATCACTGTAAATTATCTCCCACAACACTAGAGATGGAACAAATTAATATGGAAAGGTTTTATTTTTAAAACAACAACAAATGGCTGCAATCAACAACAAAAAGATCTCATTATAAACTGGAATGACGAATAAGTTGCACACACATAGGATACCCTTCCAAGAAAGGAAGGTCAAATAGTTAAAGGAATTTTGAGACTTCGACTGCGATCTATGTGATTACTCAATATTTCTCTCATCATTTGTTATAAACGTATATATAAGGATGAAAAGCTCATTTAAGGCAGGAAGGATAGCCTGTTGGAAATGGCACAGCCTTTGAATCTAGGAGTAGTGCTGTCTAAATAACTAATCTTTCCACTCTCTGTCTAAACTTAGGGAAAAAATTGTTCCAGGTCAACCCAAAATGACTTTTTTGTTAGTTTTGCCAGAATGAAAATGAAAGAAAAGATATTTCAGTTCTGATCAAATAAAAGACACTGCTTGATTTAGAATACTTCATTTATCATGTAGTTATTTTTTTCTTCATTTCAATTTTCTATTAGATTTAAGTAGGCTTACTCTCAAAATGTGTCAAAGTGAAAAATCTGAACTTTCTTTTTTCTAAAAAATTCTTAGTTCAACCCCAGACTTCATTTGAGATTTGCATTATTTTTTAGCCTTACATCACAGCTTCTCTACAACAGGAAGGTCTTTTAGAACTTTTTGATGTCCTAGGGACATCGCAAAAATTAAATCTAATGACCAAGTTAAACATAAATAGTCTAACATTTGCAAAAAGAGAAGGAATTAGGCTGATATATGTAATTGGTAGTTAATAACCAGACGCAACATTATCTCTCAGTTGAGAAGATTTGTTTACAGAACATGTCAATATTGGTTCGAATTGTGAATCCTTCAAAGTCACCATCCTTAGGATATCTGGAGTGTTCTGCAGCCAGTACAAATGGAACACGTTTATAACTGTGGAGGATGAATACTCACTTCTTTTTAGATCTACTTCTGTTAAGGGAACTCCTTGGATACATTTGATTTCACCTCTGCCTTTCTGCCATTTTCATGATGAAAAAAATTAACAAATACAAGGAATGTGTGTGGGAAACAGGCAGAGCTGCTCTCCCAACACAGTACTAATTTGTCTCCAATCCTGTGGCAAATTATTGTCTTCTAAAAGAGAGGGAGTGGGGAACATTTCTCTCTGAGAGACAGAAAGAGAGAAAAAATTAATAAATATTTTGCAGAAGGTGAACTTAGAGGTTCTGATGCAAATCCTGAACGAATTACAGTGAAGCAGAACCAGCTGGTGGGAGAACACTGCTGCAGTAAGCACAGTGCCTGACCTGGCCTGCCAGCACTCTGCAGTTCCCAGCTTTACTGTTGCTAAACACCTTGGCAAAAAAATAGGCAAAATGTGTTGAATTTATTCAAGGAAAAACAAGAGATGATCCAAGTTATTTTATGAGACAACCTGATGTGGACCCTGGGGTTTCTACACCAGGTCACTCTGTGTGCTCAGAAAAGCTCAGCACTGTCGGGTTGCTAAAGGAAAGCCTACCAGAGGGGAAGGCATAGTGGTCTGTAAGAAATGGAGGTTGTGACACAAAGCTCATGGGTACAGGAACACCAATGGTGTGTGCAGAGCTCACAGCTCTTATTATCTGCTACATCACTAATATGCAGTGATTCTGTGCATGATGTAGCATGGCTAGGGGAGAATTTTTGTTTTGTTTTCTTTTGTTTTGTTATTTTAGCTTAGTTTGGTTTTAAATCACTCTCTCAAATTACCCGTAAGGGGCAACCTGGCCACCTCTGAGAGAAGGAAACCTCTTCCAGAGAGGTCTCCAAAGGCAAATACCCTTGCAGGTGCAGCTCTGTGGAGATGTCTCACTGTGGTATAAAAGTGGCAAGGAGCTGCATATATCCATTACTTCTTTACTCCATTCTCTGTGGCCAACCTCCGAGCCTTGAAACTTTTTCTACATCTGTTAGGTGTTGAATATGTAATTTTTGGAAGGATGGGTTACCATTTGTTCATAATAACATCAGCATGACTGATCCCAAGCTTGGAAGGAGCTCAGATTCTACCAAAACCTAAAATATTAAGTAACGATTTTTATATAGAACATAGAATGTAAATGAAGTGAAACAAAGCCAGTGGGAAAGAAGGGGAAAGGTTGCAGTAGTGGAAGGATCTTTACTTTAGCAGGTTATTTAATAAGTGAAATCTGGAACCACATGAATAAGTGCCTTTTACAAGCTTAAGTATTAAATAATTAAGGATTCTTGAGAACTTCAGATTTAAAATGGATGGTTTTCTAGGAAAGATGAAGTAGTTCATCCAGAAACTGCTGGCTTACTGGAGAACTCCTCTGACAACATACTGTGACCTGTAATATATAGGAAACCAGACTAAATCCTCAAAATGGTCCCTCGTATTCCTCAAACATACATGTCTGAATACTCCAGATCAGTTTACAAACAGTTAATGGGTAGTCAGCAGTTTTTTCACAGGGTGTCCATAAAGGACTAATCAGCCCTTGTAGTAACAGTATGATTCTATAACAGCTTCTATTGACAGACTCTCTCTAACACAGCTTGTAAATCCTTTGTTTAAGGAGTCTTAATATAAAGTGTTACAATGACAATAATAATCTGAAGTGCAACCAATTCTCCCTCCTGCGCTGCCAGCACTGCTGATAATGAGCTAACAGAAGCACTGCTATTATTGCAATGAAGCCTGTAGGGAGCAAAACCCTAAAGGCTTTTATTAGCAACACCAAGATATGCTGCTGTTTCATTCCAAACCAAAATGAATCACCTTTTCTATTTCTGTATTGGAACAGCCATTGTTTATATTGCAATATGTTGCACAGTATGCACAAAAGTGCTACCTACTATTCATCAGCTCCGAGTATTCCTCTGAGTTTTATCCAGGTAGTTTACTCATTTTTTTTTTATAACATAGTATATATAAACTTAGGGACTTCAAATAAGGCAACTTGGCATACTCTTGTCTTTCTGAACATGCAAAATGCTTTGGAAGATTTGTATATTTACATCACTGGAAGATAAAATCTGGTGTGCCAGGTAAAGCAATGATGTCACAATAGCCTCACTGTCAACCTGACCCCCTATTCTGGATTAACTATTTCATAAGAAAAGGAGATTCTTATCCAGTGTTTGACCTACATGTTGAGGCAGCAAGCAGGAAACTCAAGTGGAAGGGTAGGATTGAGAAGTCTTGGATTTTCTTGTTGGAATATATTAATAATGCAAAATATCTCTTTGGATCCTTTACTCATTTCAAAAGTGCTGTAAATGACACAAAGGTTATTCAAGTCCCTGTTTACTATAAATTTAGATTTAGAATGAAGATTTGAGGTAAACACTCTTTAAATGGTGTCTTGTGCGTGCTCTCTCCAAAAAACCAAAAGCCATATCCAGCA
Organism: Neopelma chrysocephalum; assembly: GCF_003984885.1. Taxonomy (NCBI): domain Eukaryota; kingdom Metazoa; phylum Chordata; class Aves; order Passeriformes; family Pipridae; genus Neopelma; species Neopelma chrysocephalum. The sequence goes on along the minus strand of NW_020897742.1, from coordinate 1,863,153 downwards.
CAGTACCTCATTGTCACAGTTCACCTTGGCTCATATGGAAGCTGTTAATTACCCAACACCTCTGAAAAACAGGTCTAAACTGTCTCCATCTGGGATCCAACAGATAAATAAATAGATACAGTACCAAATGGGAAAGGGTCATGAAATTCTTGGGCTCTCAAAGTGAAAGTCACAGTAGCTTATCCCTGTGCCTCTGTTGCACACCTAAAAACCAAACTACATAAAGCTTAAAAACATGATTGGGGCAGGCAGAGTCCTTGCTGCTGGCTTTTTAGGTGCTGTTGAAATAGAGCCAACAGAGCAGCACAAGGGATCTTCAAGAAGCCAAAGTGTTATTAATTATTATTATATTTATGTGCTAATGCTGGTAATCTTAAGTAACTGTTTATGAGAATGTTTCAGCCTGGCTGAATCCAGAAGTATTGTGTAGATGCAGTAACTGTCAAGAATATGAGCTGTGGAACAACAAAAGCCACCTGCATTGCTCGTGAAGGTCTGGAACCAAAATACCGGAAAGACGGGGTTACATGCCAAGAAAAGAAAAATCCATTCTGTATGTTCTACATATGGACCGAGGCATGAGGCCCATAAAGATGAAAAGCTGCCTCTAATTTTAGTGGGATGTTTCTATGACTAATGGGCCGTGTCAGTTATAGGTCCTCTGGATATGCCACAGTACCTGCTTGGAACTGAAGGAAAGTTGTTTGATTCCCAGATGGACACCCTGGAACACTGGCATTCCCGCGAGCCATTGTGTACCTTTAAAATGCTGTTGTAGTAATGGTGATGAAAATAAAACACAGTCAGATCCTGCACTTTCATGGCTGGAGGCAGCAATCAGTGAATCGTCATTTTGCCAGGGCTGACTTCATTGGCTCTTTGGCAAACCTGTGAAGCAAATCTGAAATCCAGGTACTATTATTTTCAGTCAAAATTCCAGCAACTGACATCTTTTGCTACTTTTCAAGTAGCCCCTAGTGACTCGGCAATGCTAAAGGACTTTGCCATATTTGCAGGAGCACAGCCACTAAAAATAGTCAAGCATGTGCCTACAAGATGGCTTAGTCTGCACAGGGTTATAAAACATACACCGGACATGTGATTTGCTTTGCTGTCGTATTTTCTGAGTTGTGAGCAGCAATCTGCCAAAATAGAATTCGTTTGGTGATTTCTTCAGAGCTGTAAGCTTAAAACTGGTTTTTCTGTTCTTAATTTATGTCATAGAGTCTCAACAGCAATTTAATTTGAAGCCTTAGAGTGAGGGAAAGCCAGCTACTGATGTCTGTAGGCTGGTTGAATGTGTGCTGGCAGAGAGCTGGAGTCAGAAGCTGCACTGGTAACTGCTTCAAAGAAGTGGCTACTCAATCCTCAGACGGTCTGAGGATTTTCTTTCAGCAGGTGACATAAAAAGTGGAGCAGAAGTCTAGAAATGCAGTTGTTGTACCTGAGAGTTACGTCGCCAACTTGGTATAAACGAACAACAATACACATTCTGCTGCAGTGACTGAAAAAGCCACAAGAACATTTTCACCTTCAGAGAAATAGTTCATTTCTTTTCAGGTTTATACTTGAAAATGTGGGAAGGGGCTCAAACACTTTGAAATTTGGAAATTTAAAGGAAACCTTTAGATTGAAAGAATGTCACCGTTAAGAAACTATGTTCTTTCTTCTTTCTTTCCTTCTTTCTTTCTTTCCTTCCTTTCTTTCTTTCCTTCTTTTTTTCCTTCTCTCTTTCTTTCCTTCTGTGAGAAAAATCTCATTTATTGAATTTAGAAAGACGGCAAAAGTTTGCAAAACAAAAGGAATAAAACGAAAAGGAAAAATTACAACACGTGTTGGGTGTCCTAGGCACGCAGGATTCCCAGGAACACACCCTTCAATTCAAAAGTCCCGCCTTTTAAACATTCTTAAGGTTCAATCCCGTTTACGTCATAGAAGAGGCGTTCCCCTCTTTCTGGTTGGCTGTGTCGTGCTGGGAGGTGGAGTGTCCAGCAGCATGGCAGCTTCCAGGACCAGCCATGTGGTATAAGGGGTTTCCTTACCAATATTCATTTACAGTTCCCTATTCCCGTTCGCATGTTTCCCTGACACCGGTTCCAGGCTGAATCCGGCGTCTTACAGCTCCGCGATACGCCCTATAGGTTAGTAAAGAAAAACTCTTATGTTAGTGATTTGCTAAATTCATTTGCTTGTAATAAAACCGATTCTTTATTTCTCACACTTCTTTCTTTCTTTCTTTCTTTCCTTCTTTCTTTCTTCCTTCCTTTCTTTCTTTCTTCCTTTCTTTCCTTGTTTTCTTTGTACTCCTCACTCTGGTTATGATGGTATGTAGTGGTGTTTTTTTACACATACCAAAGTGAGACCAGAAGGAGAAAATCCTCAGATTTCCTAACAAAAAATATCATCACAAGAGATGGTGTCTAATGTCACAGATTCACTCATATGTTTCTAAAAACCGAGGTGTCACTCCAAGCAGTGTTAAGCCTTGCAATCTTCTGACTGTTCTCCAGTCTTTATCCACTGAAAGAGAAGCCATTTGTACCCCTATAGACATAGTTTGGAAGTTGCTGTTTCCAGATCCAGAGAAGGTCATAAATGTATTGACAAGAGAACACTGTGATAATGTGATCCTTGTGATTCCAGGCATTAACATGTCATCTCTTACATATAAGAAATTAGAAAGGAACATTAGTTTATTTTTAATGTTGATTCTCAGATTTTACAATATAAATCAGTTTTGACAGGAGCTTGTTACAAATGGCACTGCCACAAACATTTGACATCAAGAATTCAGCCCAAACATCAATATGGGAGTCCTAGGAACAAGAAAAGAGAAATGAAACCCAAACAAAATCAAGAAACCCAAATAAAATTAAGAAACCCAAATCCTATATGTGAAATAGCATTAATATATTAGGACTGAACTTGATTTTTTTGCTACTTGCAAGAGTTCCTTCTGAAGCCCCTGGCCCTTATCCACAGCAGCTCTGGCAGTGCTATCTGGTGCTGGCTGCATCATGGTCACCACCACTGGGGAAGGAATTGTCCTCAGAAACAGCACAATTAGTACTCAACTGAGGCAAATTCTTGTGTACCTTGTAAGTCAACAAACGTTACCAAAAAGACAGTTGATGAACTAACCTACATTGTTGAGCATCTAAAAGTTTCTTTTTTATGGCTATGTGTGCATCAGTTCACTTTTGCTCTGTGTTTTCATTCCAGTTCTTTTCTTCCCTTTCACCTCATGAAACTTCCCAACAGGCCAGAAATTTCTCAAAATGGCTCTTCCACATCAAAATCAGAACCCTTGTTCTTTCTGCAAGCTTGTCAACACACCACAGTGTGTTCTATCTGCATTTTTTGTGGCTGTGGTTTTGGAAAAAAAATTAAGTAGAAAGAAGTAATTTTAAAGATCATCTAGTTCCAATGCCCCCATGACAGGGGGAATCTCATCAAGTCGCACAGACTTGTAGGGATTCAGCTGGAGCAGCAGATCCCACCCAAGTTTACAGTTGACTGCGAGTTTATCATTCACACATAGTCCTTCCTTTTTTGCCTTAGCTCCAAAAGAAGATCCCTGCTCAGCTAAGCCAGTCCTCTGCCCCGTTTGCTACCCTTCTGACACTTTGGAATTGCCTGCTCCTGTGCCCTTAGAAGGTGGTGCTTAAAAAGTCATTAGCACTGGTGGACCCCAACACCTGCAAAAGCGTTTTCCCAGAGCTCCTTACTCACTAGTTCCCTGAGCAGCCTGAAATCTGCTCTCCTGATACCCAGGGCTGAAGTTTTGCTGGCATTTTTCCTTCTGCCAACAAGATTTTAAACTCAATTGCATCATGGTCACTGTGGCCAAGACGGCCACCAATCACCAATTCACACATGAGACCCTCTCTGCTACCAAACAACAAATCAGACAAGCATCTTTCCTAGTCCCTTCCAATCCAAATCATTCTATGATTTTATGATCATTGGGCCTTAAAAAAACAAAACAACAACCTAATTTCCTAGTTTGCATTTCTTAGTTGGTGTGGAACTAATTTCCCCTCCTTTTCTGTTTACTATGTAGGCACCTAGATCTGAGGAAGTCATTCTGTGTCTACTTTATAGCCAATGGAGTTGAAATAGGTGCAGTTCCTAAGGGAACAATCCCACCCATTTTTATATCTACTGGTACCATAGAAGTACCAATTCCCACCCATCAGGCACAAAGGGAGTTCAGGGTGACCAGTCTTGATGCAAACCTTCAGGCCACAGGTGGCTGCCTGGAGCCTGACAGATGCTGGTACCTCACACCACACCAAATTGTGCTGATGTGGGGCTGTGAGAACCTGGGAACCTCTGCTTTAATCTCTGCTTGCAAGACTTTGCTCTTGCTGCTGTTTCATACTCCGTGAATTTTTTTTGCCCAACATATCATGGGCACAAGTTGCAGCCTATTCTTTACTTTGAGGACGGACATAAAAGAGCTACTGCTAAAGTCCTAAAGGCAGCCTATAGATATCGATTCCATTTCCATTAGCAGCATTTACGTATGCAAGCAGTTACAGGTGGTTCAGACAACCCCATTTTCAGCATGCTGTGAGAGGACAAGAATGATATCATGGCTATTACTTGTTTCTACTTCTTATTTATTCATATGCCTGACCTGTGGGCTCTCTTCCTCCCACCATACCCAATTTATGTGCACATAACATATTAATGGAAACCCAAAGTATATCATTTACTGCCAGTCAACCCACACCAAGTAAATACAAAAAAGAGGCTACATTACAGTGTGGGAAGTGTGGTATCACAAATATGTGCAAAAGTAAGGGCTCACCTCATAATTCATGTGTGAGGGAATGAATATGACATAGCTAAAAGTTTTCATTGTTAATTTTTTTTGCAAGCAGATTTTAATAATTAACAGGCAGAAGCTATGGCTATGTGTGGTCCCTCTCCCATCTTCCACCTTTTGGTGGCTGGGGGGTGTTGGTGGGGAATGCCGAGTTTGAGCGGACCTTGATGCTCTCGAATCACCCCCACAAGCAGTTACAGAGATGGAGCTATTAAACGAGCTACAATTGCCTACTCCCTTCCAGCTGCAACCACAGACCTGATGTCTCTCAAGGCAACATACCTGCCTCCCCAGAGCCAACAAATAATGTCTAATTAGACCAGAGCCCCTTCTCTGGGGCACTATGGCAAATCTCGTGGCTTATCAGCTACAAACCTGGTCCCTCTGCTGTCAACCAGGGAGTTGCCCACATTGCCTTTAATGAAGAGGATTGGAATAGATGTTGCTGATTAAAAAACCTGCAATGATCCTGTTTTAAGTGTCTTGTACAGTGAGTTTTCCAATTAAACTTCAGCATCAAAACATACTATAGGCATTGTAATTGCAGTTACAGATGTTTCTGACTTTCAGATAAGATTTCCTTATGTCTTGTAAAGTTTCATACTCAATGTGAAAAACAAACCCTTTACTAATTTTTTTTGTGCATGGGGGGCAGAAATGTCCTTAGTTTTAAGCTTAAGACTTCTTTTCTAAGTTTATTTTGCATTGAGTTGAAAATATTTTAAAGTTTTTAAAATTTTTTTTAGGAAAAGAATATGGAATTAAAAAGATACTTTTTTCACCCACTCTGACAAGGCCTGCGGTGATGGCTGGGAATTTTAATAGTATTTTTGACCAGTAGAAAAAGCTATAATGAGAGGTTTTCTCTTCAGTGGCTACTTCTGATTTTTGAAGAGTTCAATTAGCTCTTACCTGGCCAATAAGCACAAAAATAGCTTTGAGAAAGCTGGCAAAGCAGTGGCTGTCACACTGAAATACACTTACGAACACATTCCTAGTTCTTGTGGTTTCATGGTTTTCAGCAATGTGCCTGCTGAATTCTGTTACATTTTCATAAATTATACTTTAAAAAAATTAGCAAAATACTTTTCTTTCTTAATGTCAAAAAGATATAATAATCAAAATATAATCTAATGTGACTATGAAACCAGTCTTCCAGGAAATTGATTCCAGCAAGCAGTAGTCCTGGGAATGGTTTCCACCCACTCCTCCATTTTCCAGCTTATGTCAGAGCCTTTTTAATATTTAAATGGAGAAATTATCAAACACAGTGATTCTTTTCTTCTTCACTTCTTTATTCTCATCTTCTTATTTGCTTTAAATGAAACTAAATGCACCATTGTGAAAAGAAAAAGAAGGAAGAAATGCAAAAGTAAATAAGATTCGGTCTCCCTGTTGTACACATCAAAGACTTTAATGGAAACTCCAAAAAACTTCCCGTTTTCAATTTTTTGTCATGTGAGTGGCGAATACATTAAAAGTCCTGAACACCAGCAATCTGGCTGTAACCCATGTGCTTTCTTTTGCAGCATGGCACTTTCCTGAATGAAAATAAAGAAAAGTAGTTACAAGGAGAGATGACTGTTATCTGAAATGCAGATGCCTATGCACAAGCTGACTGCCCACCTGGATAATTCTGAAAGATATCCTCTGGGAAATCCAGAAATAGGATGTGACAAATGCTCAGCATGCACTGGGGTGACTCAGAAACAATCTTGTAGCAGGAGCTTAATGTTCCTAGGACGAGACATGGGTTATAGAAGCATTATTGTTGGGAATCACGTGAATACCTTTTCCTACCTTGGTAGGAAAACCTCCATTTAGATAATATTTAGTCCATAGTCCATGTTTTTTTAGGCCCTAAAAGAAGAGCCTGGGAGAGAACAACTGTCTCTTGAAAGCCTGCAGATGTGTAGTCACCAAAGATATAAATGCATTAAGCTGAGATTCTTTCTTTAGTAAAGAGAAAAGAAGGGCAAAGGTGTGTGAAGGGAGAGTTTATACATTCTTCCTTTAGTTCGTTGTGTTTATAAAAGAAAGGCAGAGCTTTGCAGAGTGTGAGTCAGAGATATTCTGAGAACAGTTATTTAATATGCTGATCCAAATGCCTGCAATTATGGTATATGCTACACATTTCGATTTCATCGGCATTTAGAGACTTTTCAGATATCATCCACAGGACTGAAAAACATAGCTGAGCAGAACCAGGACTGTTTCTTGACATAGTTCAGAGATGTTTTGAAAAGGCTAAAGTGCTGTCATTTTCTTAATGGTTGAAATGTACAGGTGGTTCAATCTCTCTCTATATATTTGTGCTGGTTTAAAAGTTAACCAGCAAGGCAAAATGAACTCAATTCAAAAGAGAGATTTATAAGTCAGAATAACAATTTATTAAAATAATGCAATAAGTACAAGTATACAGACAGACAATTGGTTTTAACCCACAAAACCCAAATGTACAAACCCAGCACCCTGGGGTATGAACAAAAGTGGTGTACCTTGGCCCACCCCCCGAGTCCAAAGCAAAGGGAGAGGGGATAAAACCTGCTGGTGGGAGAGCTGCTGCAGTCTGGTCAGAAGTGGTGATTGCAGTCCAGTCGAGGGTGGTGGTCTCAGCCTGGTTGGGAGCAGCGGTGGTCTGCTGTCTTCCTCTGGGTCCCACCAGAGAGAGAGCCAAGGCTCTGAAACTCCCAGTTATATACTCTCCAGTTCAGGCGGGAGTGCTCAGTCCCTCCCTCAGAGTAGGGAATTCCATAAAAGGGCATGTGGATGCTCAGTCCCTCTTATCAGAGCGGGCAATTCCATATAAGGATATCAGAGCGGGGAATTCCATAAAAGGGTACAGGAACATCTTCCCACCTTGCAGGCCTCTACTGACAGCAGTTTTTGGGAAATGGCATGGAGGCTATAGAATACACAGTTTTGGGTTACACTCATCCAGGGATGAATTGGTCCCAGCCGTTCTAACCAGGACAATATTTATGGGCAGAAAGCTCAGGAGGAGTATATTTAGATGTGAGTATTAAAATATGTCCTTTCCAATGTTACTGGAATAGATTTCCACATCAAATCAAATGTGTTGCCATATATGTGAGAAATGATGTGAGGGAATCTGCATGAGCAACTTATGTCTCATGTTTAAAACCACCTAAGGAAGTCCTAATTATATTGGCAATATTTTTTATACTTCATGTAATGCTTGCTGGGAGTATTAGACACTTACTTGATATGGAAAACATTTGACAATGAGAAAATAAAAAATTTACATGGTTAACTATGGCAGACCAAAGTCTAGCTGCTTAATATTGTCTGTCCTCTTTGGCCTGAGTTTTGGTTGAGCCACATTGATGCGTAGAGAAAAAAAAAAAACAAATGAGGCAACTGTAGCTAGCCATGAAGGCAGATCCCCTTACAGATACTAACAAATAACTTGTATCAGCATATATTCTAGAGAAATCTGGGTACCCCGTTATCTGAAAAGCCACTTGTTTTAAACTAATTTAATTTATACAGTGCTGAAACAGTGTGCAACAGAATCACAACAGCGTGAACATCACCTTTGTTGTCTGTGTTTCCTTTTCTTCTTCTGCGTCAGTATCTGTGCAAAACTCTGTCTTGCCCTAGTTGGAGGACTTCTCTATGCTCCATAGGCACCGAACAGTGCTGAGACTCAAAATTTACCAGGTATTACTCAAGGACGGCGACCAAGGTGGCACAATGCTGTTACCTGTAACTGGGGTTTTCCTTGCTTTGCAGGCAGGAAGCACAGGAAAATGATAATCCAAGAGGAGGTATGGCCCTTGCAGACAGTATCAGGGATCATCTCACCTGGCTGCTCCGTTGAACTTTGGACCTCTGCAGAGGTCCCGCGACGGTCAGTGGGGAGACCCTCACTTATGGGGTGTGATTCCCCTGCTCTGCTGGGTGTCTGCTGGAGAGTCAGTGCTGTTGTGTTCTGAGGGTGCCTTTACATCCCCACCCACGGCCCGAGGGAGGGTCTCTTAGGGACAACGCTTGGTGTGGGGCAAGGAGACCCTACCCTGTGCTGAGCAAGGTGCAGGCTCCTCCCTGGAGCTCCCTGGACACCCTTCTGTTCCCTGCCTGTCGCTGCCGGGACACGGCGCTCCCGGGCGCGGAGGGAGCTGTGCTGCAGCCCTTGGAGATGCTCAGCGGGGTAATGGGAAAAAGCTCGTCGTCCGAGCTTCCACAGGCAGTTTCCTTGTGCCGGTAGGCAGGAGGCGCCATTACACAGCCTGTGAGGGGGAAGGAGCGAGGAGGCGAGCGGGGCGAGGGACGCCCGCGGATTCCGAGCTCCCGCCGGGATCCCCGGGGCCCTTCCCGGGCAGCACTGCCGGCAGCCGCAACCCCTCCCGTGCTCACACGCTCTGGTCACCACCTCCAGATCCAAGGAGCAGATGTTTCCCAGCTCCTGGCCGCGGAGGAGGCTACAGCCCGCAGCAGCTCAGCCTCTCCCGGTGTCTTCCAGGTGCGCCCCGACCGTGGCACCCTTAGTCCCGGACCCCCGCTGCGCCCGCGGGGGCATCCTTGGCAGAGGATTAAAACATACCACCAGCCGATTGATCATGAGCATGAGGAACGCACCTGAAAGTACAGCATATGCTACCGAATGTATGCTTTCAGTATTTGACGTCCTTTAGCGCAGGGGATTATTCTGATATTAGCACGGGTTCTACCCTCTGGCAAAACGCAATCGAATGTGGCAGAGCTGAACTGGGGTAGGATTCCGTCCACTGCGCTCCAGGACTTCAGCTGCTCTTCTGCCTCCTGAAAAACTTGACTCTGTTTCTGTAGGTAAATTAATTAACTGGAAAAATATATCTTTTCCTTCTCAAAATAATAACAGCAAAAAAACCCGCAAAACCCCCACAAGATACACCACCACCACAAAAAAAAAATAACAAGAAAAATAAAATAAAACAAAACAAAACCCAAAACCTGTGGTATTTTCATTACAATGTCAAAACCTGCCATTTGATTAGAAAATTTTGAAAAATATGTTTGAGGATTTTTTTTTTTTGCTAATGTGGTCTTTCTGTATGTGTCAGAGAGGGAAAGGGAAAGACAGATGAGAGGAAAAGGAAAAAAAAGATGAAAGAAAATGAGGGGGAGGGAAGAAAAAAATAAGTGCAGAGAAAACAGGAAAGAAAAGGGAAAGAGAAGAGGAAAGAGGAAAAGACAAGAAAGGAGAAGAGAAAAGAGAAGAGAAGAGAAGAGAAGAGAAGAGAAGAGAAGAGAAGAGAA
>NW_020897742.1:1773032-1853047 GCF_003984885.1 Neopelma chrysocephalum | reverse complement strand
GAGAAGAGAAGAGAAGAGAAGAGAAGAGAAGAGAAGAGAAGAGAAGAAAAAAGCAAAGCAAAGCAAAGCAAAGCAAAGCAAAGCAAAGCAAAGCAAAGCAAAGCAAAGCAAAGCAAAGAAAAGAAAAGAAAAGAAAAGAAAAGAAAAGAAAAGAAAAGAAAAGAAAAGAAAAGAAAAGAAAAGAAAAGAGAACTGGTATTTCCCACAAAACTTTGTTTAAAAGGGAAGTCATTTTCAGCTGAAAATATTTCAGCAGCAGCAATAAAAAAGTAACTTTAGCAAGTAGTTAAACCACACAAATAAATTTACTCACCTGCGTGGCATAATTTCCTTATTTGAGTAAAGTTTATGAACTGCTCATGTGTCAGTAGGATGAATTCCTGGTAAAGAACTGATTTATTTCAGTGGAGCAATCCTAACACAAATTGGATATAAGATCAGGATAGGTGTCTGGCTTCGGTGATTCCTGATTTACATCATTAGCCAGCGGAACTGAACTCTGACATTTCTCCTTAAACATGCTTAGTATTAAATGAAACCAGCTTGTTTGACCTAGTGTTGTTTGCTGCTCCACGGAGATAATATTAAACTCTGCCCTAACATGTATGTACATTAACCCTAATGATCCTAAAGGGAGGCTGAACGTGTGCATGTATCAGAGGGCAAAATTTACGCCTGTACATATAATAACCAGAAATTTCAATTATATAGCTGGCACACGACAAATTTTAAATTGATTTCTGAATAAAAGCAAGTGCTTTACTGGTTTTAGCACTTGGCCAAGTCAACTGGAAAGAATGTGTAAACTTTACCTTTTGCCTACTCCATCTGCCTGTGCCTCGAGAGTTGCCTTTTCATAAGCCTTACTCGGGTTTTTGTTATCCACTTTACAGACGCACTGCAATTTTTATTTTCCTTCAACCACAGTAACCCTCGAGTCTAATAAGAACTGGCATTATGTTGATATTTTGTAAAATAATACTGTTTTTAAGGCTTATGTTTTGGGATGCCTGCAAAAACCATCCAAAGCCATGCTCTGAAGAAGCTCAGGAAGGTGCAACGTGGATGTGACGAGTTCAGGGGTGCAGGACAGGTCACCTCTTCGGCTGCCTGGTAACAAAACTCTTCGATGTGAAGGACCCGAGGACTCGCAGGGGGGATTTTTTTGCTCGGTGAAGTTTCTCTCTGGCCGATGGCTGCAGCTCAGAGCTCCTCGAGGGTTTTGAGAGGCTGCGGGCTCTCCGCTGGCCCCCGGGGGGAGCTACAGGCTGCCGCAAGGCTCCGCTCGCCCGCCCGGGCACCCGGGAGCGGGACGGGAATAGGGACGATCCGGGTAAATCACCGCTGTGACTAAACAGCCCACGGTGGGAAAACAACAATCTAAAAACCGACGACGGGTAGTTCTTTTTCCACCTACAGCTGAGAATGTGTTTGATAAGCAACACCTAAAACATGTTAGGAAGGAGACAGTTTGTTTGCTTGAGAGTGACTTTCTTGGCAGCAGGATTTCTCCCTAATTTATAACCATTATGTAAACTTCTGACTTCCAGATTCACACTGTGAAAATATTCAAGATGAACTAATCAGGGTGGAAATCTGAAATTGTTTCTGCATGGTTTATATCCCCCATCTGGCAGCGCAGAACAAACAATATGACCCTGATGGTGTTTACATGAGTTACCTTGTTGGAGGAAATGATTGTACTTAGAAAATTGTCTTTGCTCAAGAAATTTAACAACTTGTTGGCCTAAGCAGGGGCTTTATATCTTTTTATTCTCTTTTTTTTCCTTTTTTTTCCCTTTAAATGTGTTTGAGGAGGGGAAAGTTATTAACCGTGAATTAGAGCTTTCACACCACATCTGTCTTTTAACTACTAGTCGAATGTAGGTTAAGTGTTCAAAAGTTACTGTTGGTCTCTCTGCTCACTCTATATCAGAGCTGTACTGATGAGAGGCTTCGGAAATCCTTATTATTATTCTTATTACCTTTTAAGACATTTAGTGTGGCTCTCTTCCCCCGCTAAAAAACTCGGCTGTCAGCAGTTTCAAGTGGCTCTGTAAATGCAGCATGCATGGTCGAAAAGCGAAAACGTGCTCCCTGATTTTCATTTTGCTGCACCCTAAGTGGAGTTTCACTATAACAAAGTTTATTATGGCCAGTTTTCATGGTATTTGATTGGATTTGCAGTTCTGTCACTCACCAAGGTTTTCTTTTAGGCAGAGTTAGGGAGTACAAGGTATAGCTTGACAAATACTAATAATGATAATAAGACAAATTTGTCTTCATGAACTCTGGACTTTTCAGCAACTTTAGAAGAAAAATTTTGTTTCAGTCATTGCCTTGCAGTGCAAAATATTTTACGTTTGTAGCAGAGTCTGAATCTGCATCCAGAAGTGTTCCAGAAAAAATATAAACACATAACGTTATACCGTGAGAATTCGTAACCCTAAAAGGTAGTTGTTTTTATAAAATATGGTCATTTAAATTAGACTTGTTGCACAAAGTTAACATGGGGAAGACAATATGTCTTTTTTTTAAACCTAAAATAAGTGAGGTCTTGTGTAGTGAACCATTTAAATTTTTTGGCTCTAGTTTGTGTTATTCTGTAGCTTTCAGTTGGCCTTCTAGTGATCACTGTGAATTAATGGGATATGACTCTGTCATGTGAGCTTTCCAAAAAAATGATGGAATTACATTAAATTTATTTTACTATGAATTCCATCTATGTTCTCCCAGAAAAATTCCTGGACACAAATAATTTTAAAAACAACAACTCTGGCTTGTCTTTCAGGCTGAAAATTATTTTCCAAACACTTAAATTCATAATTAAAAAGTGGATTTTCTTTCATCCTGGTATAAAGAGCCAAGATAATGCATACTTTGCATTAAAATTCTGGCAGTTTTTATACAGTTATTTCTTAGTCCAAATGAAATTTATATGCTAAATGATTTACATAAAGCATATAGCTTGAATGTTTAAGATGATTTGAAGGAAAACAACATATCCAATGTCCCAAAGTGACTCTGTGTTAAGACCTGGTTACTAAATAAACTGCATATTTAATTTTTACTTTTTTTTTTTACTTTTTTTTTTTTTTAAATGAAAGACGTGTTCTGTGTTGGAAGGAGCTGCAACTATATAAAGCACTAAAAGAATTGAATTCTATGGCAAAGCAAAAGTACCATTGACTCTTAAGGAAACAGAATTAGGGTCAAATTATAAAAAGAAAAAAAGGGAGATTTTGGACATACAAAATAAAAACTTATTTCCTAATGCATTGTAGTTTTAGAGAGGTCCTAAGGGTGTTTGAACATGACAAATTTTTGGGAACTGGGAGACATGCAAGAACGTTGTGAACATTTAAAAAAAAAACATATCCAGTTAATTTAAAAGATTGAATTACGCATTACTCAGTAGAATGCAAGGAAGTAAAAAAGAAAAGATTTTTTTTTGGAAGAACTTTTTGCCTTGTTTATAGGTCTAATGTGAAGAATGTAGATTTTTCTTTTTAATCACAATTTTTTTTTTTTCAGACGGATGAACAGCAATTAATTGTGAAAGTTTCAAGGATTACTTTAAAGTGCATAGTGACCAAATAGATTTTAAATTTGCTGACTTGAAACCTCTTATCATTACTTACAGGAAACACAAATTCTAAGGGAAAAGAAAACCCGGAGAATGTTGACTAATATCTAAAGAAATACGGTAGAATGAATGTTAATTTAAATCCTTTACATGATGAAAAAAAAGAAAAAAGTGAAGGTAAACTGCTGTTTAACAGCTTCCCACTGTTATATAAACTTTCAAACAACCATGAAATGTAGGTCTCTGGACATCACTTAAAAGAACCACAAATAAACAGAGGGTCGTACCACACTTCTGTTCCCTAATGTGTAACTAAAAGCTTTAGCTAAGAACAAAAAGTGTCTAAAACTCCTTTTTTTATCTAGTGCCTTGTGTACCATAAACACAAATAAGCAAAGCAGGGCTGGAGTGAGGAGGTAGGATGCTGCCTGCCTGTGAATAAGTCACAGAGGAGGTAAAAAGGCTGTTAATGTCTCCAGAGGGTCATCTTACCTTTGTGCATACAGCAGGCTGGGACATTTATGTAGCAAAGAATCACCTACTTAAAATATAAGGATGCTGCACTTAACACTCCTGTGCCAGAACATCTCTGGGGACTCGTGTATCTTTCATGGAAATTTACTGAAGTGTAACAGTTTAGCAATTACTTGGGACTTAGAATAATGCTGTACTTTTAACAAGGTAAAACACAAGCAGGGCTGTTATATCTAATGTACCTCCAGCCTGCAAGGCTGCATCCTTTTCAGACCTACTGTGATCATGACCAGAAATTTGTAGTGGTCTAAGATCATACAAAATTTCCCTGAAATTGAGGGTGGCCCTGTATAAGCTGGAATTTCCTCCTGAGAGGAAGTGTTGGTACCTGTGCTGTTACTGGTGCTGCATATGCCAAGCCAAGGAGAAGGGTCAGTACCTGGGAAGAAATCCAGCTCTGGGTGATGGCACAAACCCACTACCAGAAAAAAATAATCATCTCTTAGCTGCACTTGAGTAATCTAAGCAGGATTTTTTTCTCTAAAAATAATACTTGCAATGCTTTTATCCCTTGACTCCAAAACAGTATAAATAAAATTATATAAATAAAAAAAAATAAATAAAATCTGCAAAGGTAATGTTCTTTGAGTCTTGCTCCAGAACTATCCTACCTAACCCACTTCCCACTCCCATCTCCCCTCCCCAAAAAAACCCCTCTCCTTTGGGGATTTCATTCTTGTTTTTGATTAAGCAAAGAAAGTGTTTAGGTAGCACAGTGACGAGCAGCAGCATAAATCCAAAGTCCACTGAAAGTAGCATGTTTAGGAGAAAAGTGGGGCCTCTGGTTCAGACAGAGTAATTAATATCTATTGGGGTATAGGCTTCCTTGAAGTATTCATTATGTGAAATCAGGTACTTACATGTGCAGCAATTAAGTTGATATATATGCGTGTATTATTTATTTATTTGTGTAATGTGTGTGTGATAAATTACCAGTATGTGGACATATTTTAAAACCTGTTCCTAATCTCAGTACTGGTCATGTAACCTAAGAAGGAATGAAGACATAAGCTCAAGCAGTGATGGTTATACAATACCACAACTGGAGCAGAACAATAGAAATGTCATTACAACACAGGGCTGCACACAAACATTCTGACCACTTGCAGGTTTTCTTTGGATGGTAAAACAAGGTGTGGGGGTGTGGGGGTGTGTGTATGTTTTTGTGTATAGCAAGGATTAATCAAAGGATCCATATGCTCCCTTTGTTCCCATTTACAGGAACATTTCATGGCAGGAGCTCACTGGTGGCATTTCTAGAGTGATGTGGCAGGCGGGTGACGATGCAAAGGGTTACAAACCCTAGAATGAAGTCAAAAACATGTGAGCGACCCAATAATAATGCAATTTGCAGAAGGAGTATCTACAGGAACAGAAAGGAAAAAATATATTCTCCATCTGGGCAGTTATTGAACATTTTTGACCGTGAAACACACAAAATGGGGTGGAGCAGAGATTTTCCTGGCTTGCCTTCCACATCAATCAGTTTGTTGGGAATTGTGCACAGCAAACACAGTTGTGCCACTCTGAAAAAGACAATGGATCAGAGAAACAGCAACAACATTTTTCCAAAATGACTGGTGGTTCTGGGGTCTCATTGGACGTACTTTGAAGCTGTCACACTTTCAGGAAACATTGAAGCCCTATTCTCTGAAACTCAGGCCCTCTCAGTCAACTGAGGGCAAAACACATTGTGTTTAGGAAGGCTCCGAGTGAGGGACATGAAAATCTTCATCCAAGATAATTGTGTTCAGGGGATTTCTGTCACTGGAGTAAACAACTGTGGGATTTCAAATCCGCTGTTCTTATTATTGATGGAAGCGATTTTCAGCCAAAATGGAGAATTAGCACACCATTACAAAACAGCCAAAACCCCTAAAATTATAGATACCTTCTAAAAATAAAAAACATTTCAAGGAATGTGCTGATCCCACACCTTTTCTGCATATGTACTAACACACAAAGCCACTTTTTAAAGTCATGAACGTGCTTTCAAATACAGGTTATATTTGAGTTTTGTCACTGAAATGACTTTGTGTTGACTGTTGATGGTGTGTGAAAGGCTTAGGGCCCAAAATGGTACTTTTCACTTTTCAAATGCCTTACGAAGTTTTTTGTGAGTTCTCAAGACTACAGTGGACTTTCACTTTCATGAAATTCAATCTATTTTTTCTGATTTTTTAAAAAATAAACCAGTATAAGAATGTTGATGTGTAATTTAGAAGACCATATTAGGCCAGGATTAGCACTAGAAGTTGTTGAATTTTTTAGTTCAAGATTTTTTTCAAGGAAAAGTTAATTTCATCAATTTTTTTAATTGTTAAAGAAGAAGTCAGGAAACAAAAAATGTTTCTAGGTATCAAAGTTTCTTTTCAAAAAGAAAAGCCCCATTTGTCTGATTATGTTTTTTCTTCCCTTTTTTTTTTTAACTGAAAGCAGTCAAAAAAACAGTTTTATGTTCAACTGAAAAACTGAGAAAAAGGGAGAAATAGTTTCTCTTTCAAAAATGTCATCAATACATTTAATTATTACTGGAAGCAAAAGGCTCTGAGTGCTGGAATATTTTTCTTTTCCTTTTTTTCCTTTAACATACTTTTTTTGTGTATGTGTGTGTATCTGCCTTTACAAGGCTGTAAATTGTGATTAATCTCCCAATCTATCACCAGGATTGAATTACAATTCGTACTGTGCTGCAAGACTAATTAATTTAATAGTCTTATGTAAGTGCACTCTAGCTGTGGTATTTTGAGCCTCCTCACACATGGTGGGTTTGAGACTCTGAAATGAATCTGAAACTTTTCAGGTTCATGTTCTGGGCAACCCTGAGAACGTGCCAACTTTGGCTGCTGTGGTCTGTGCACACTCAGCTCTGATAGACATTGTTCAGGTTAGTCAAGCAGAAGGACAAGCACATGTTCTTTCCACACCCATCCTCTCAACCCCATGTAAAATACCCCATTCCTAAAAAATCCTTTCTCAAATATCTTCCTACATGACTAACTTGAATAGACTTTCCTGCTTGCTGTCTTCTCCTCATGGTCCAGACACCTTCAATTCTCCTTTGAGTTTTGAGGATGGTTGGACCAGAAGCAACAGCAGCTCCTATGGTCTATAATATTCCTGTAGTTGTTTGGTGCCCCAAAATTCAAAGGAGCTTAAAACAGCAGATTGACTTGTGAAAGGTTCTTCCTCATCGATTCAGTGAAGTCATCAGAGAGACAGAGGTAGGAAGGAATTGAGCCCAGAATATACTTTTATCTTTCTATTCCTATACAAACAATGAAAAAAATCATTATATTGGAAGTAGAAGAGTAAAATTCTTTACTTTAGGGAGGAATTAAATTCCTCTTTCCATATACCAAGGTGCATGCGCCCATCAGATCTTATTTTTTGTAACACAGATGAGGATTTTCTCCATATTCTGATGTGCATTTCCACAATGACAGTGATGGTTTTGTACATATTCTGTTCTGTATTTTCTAACATTGCTGTTGGCTTCCTGCCCATGGTGGATGTGTTTTTGAACTGCTGGTTTTGACTGTGCAATTTTATTTTTTTTTAATTTTTTGTTTTCTTCTGATTTACTAGCATGAGCTTTTACTCAGTGAGAAATGCTGGCCTGGGTTTTTCCACAGCCCTGAAACTCATGAAGCTAAGAGCAAGTTCATTAATTGAAGACAAAAACGGAGCTTCCAGGAAAGGCCAGTGGATTTCTACACCCACTGTACAAAGTCTCCTCTTGAGGCTCAAGAGCTACCCATGACATGAGTTGGATTGTGAAGGTATCCTAATCCAACTTGGAAGGACTCTTAATTTCCCTTAGAGCTAAATTAGCTTCCTAGCACTGTCATGGTGAGACCACTGTCAACTAAAGCAGTGGAATACCATTGCCAGGGTTATCTCAGCTGCATCAGTCAATAGCTTTACAGTTTTGACATTTGGGAGAAACAGTTGTAAGATTTTAATGAGAGCAGACACTTACCACCCCCAAGTAGCCAAATGGGCTAAAAATATCCCTTGTTTTGGTATTCCTAGGTTCCCTGAGGTTAGTGATATGTTTAATTTGCTGTCCATTTGAATACAGGAACTCCCTTGACAGGTTCTTGACAGTAGAGAGTTTTGTTAATGGAGGTTTGAATCAAGTAACATTCTCACTCAGTCCCCCTCTTTAGCTGTCCTCAACAGTATATTACTTTCATTTTGTTCATAAAATGAGGGGCAACAAAGATTCCAAGGATCTGAAAGGTTCTCTGTTGTTCTTTATTTTCGAAATAGAACCATTCCCCAATAATTTTTCCCTATTTATTTATTCTGCCTTAAATAAAAACAAACAAACAAATCCCCAAACAAAACAGCAACAAAAAACCACAACAAAACCCCATGAATTAAAGAACACTTAACAGTCCTTGCTATTGTGAAATTTTCTTTTTGAGGTTCTCAGTTTGAATTCCCATACATTCCTTTCTTACTGATTATGGCTTCATGCCCTTCTCTTAGTAAAATGTTCAGAAGCCCATGATGAAGGACAATGGGCTGACTGTGGTTGAGTTTATGGCAGAGTAGGGACCTTCCTTGCTTGTTCCGTGTTAGGAGCTGTCCTGGAGCAACTACCCTGATGAAAGTGTAGTCAGTTTGAGACCAGCAGCTTCTGGGAGGTAAGTGTGGCCATTTGCCATCAACTTTGGTTTAGCAGATTACACATTGAGCAGTCTAGAGAAAGGATTATATGAGGAAGAAAAAGTGCTTCTCAGATATTACACTTGTTCCCCTTGCATAAGATGCATCTTACCTTTTGTGTGGAAAATGCAGACCTTAAACATTCTTTTCTTATTCCTACCCGAGATGCTCCAGACCTACATTTGCTACAAATGGTCCATTTAAATCTGTGGATTAGTTACAACATCCCTGTTTCCTTTGGCAAAACCAAAGCTTACTTCTTCAGTGGAATAATGTTCCAGGCAAGTGCCCTCATCATTAGTCTACAGGTACAGTTTCTTTTAGGGATCTTGAACAACAGAGAATCTGGGTGGAGACCAACCCTAAAAGACACACTTAGCTGAGAGGAAATGTGGAGAACAGACATTTGGAAAATGGCTAGAGGAAGGGCCACTTTTGATCAGTCATTACTGTGACCTTAGGATGCTCTAGGAATATCTGCTGCCCCTGGTATTGCTGGTGAGACAGAGGTGCCCAGCATGGGCATATTAAAAAGTGACAGGATGAAAGGAAATGGCCTCCAATTGTGTCGGGGGGGGCTTAGATTGGATATTAGGAAAAAATTTCTTCACTGAAAGTGTGGTTAGACATTGGAATAGGTTGCCCAGGGAAGTGGTGGAATCACCATTCCTAGAGCTTTTTGAAAGGCTTGTAGATGTGACCCTTGGGGATCAGTTTTAGTGATATTGGGTTAATGGTGGGATTCAAAGATCTTAAATGTCTTTTCCAGCATAAGAAGTTCTATGATTCTACATGGTAGAGAAGAATTAGCACAGAGCAGGGAAGACGTAGAAAGCAAAGGCATTGGTAGTCCCTGAACTGAAAGCAAGGTTTGCTGACAAATGGTCTGACAAATGCCTTCATGACTTTGCCAGTTGCTTTGCACAGCACTGCCCTATGCAGTGTGGGTGCACCTCACAGTGATTTCTGCAATCCACTCCACTGCTCAGCCAGTGTGTGCCACAGAGAGAGGGTCTGCACATGGTTTGGAATTTCTTGGAGGTATCTTGAGTTGGGCTGAGGTACCTCAAACAATTACGCAGCACTGAAATAGATTTGTGTAGAAGCCACATGATGACTACAGATCAACTACTATTTGCAGTCAGGAATATATGCACAAGATCTTGATATTCCCAGTGTTACTATTATCCCCCAGTCAGCTACAAAATATTCTGGAGTTTTAAAGTGCCTTTAAAAACCCACAACTTTATATGTTTTTGGAGTGGAGCTCTAAAGGGAAAAACCTTTCTGGACATTTCTGCTACTCTCTTTCTTTCATGGATTTCCTTTTTCTCTGGGGCCTCTGGGATGAGGCATCCAGAAACACAGTGGTCCAGTGCTGAGGTGTGTTTGTTGTACAGGCTGGGTTTATACTACAGAGCAAACAGTGCCAGTGCTTGTTTTCTGGCCATAGGGCCAGCTGGCATTGTCTTGACATTTACATATTATTAGTTTTCTTTATTTCCAAAATGTGGACTAATTCAAGCTGCCTATTCTGAGTGGTCATTCTCCCACATCAACTTCTGCACTGTGCCAGGAGATTATTCGGGAAATGCTAGGTGATTTTAACAAAACCTTGTCAGGGGCCATTCTTACCATTTAACCATGTAAGTGATCGAGTTGCAGTGCCCAGAATATTCCTTGGCACTAGCTAATTTATTAGCATAGGTATAGTCATAAAAAGGGACTATTGTGTCCATAACTGGCAATATAATGCCTTCTTGCTTGCAAGCCAGAACTTATTTTTGGCAGCAAAATTACTCCACAAACCCATGTCTGTTCTGTTCCTGTGTATTAGAATCACATTTGAGATAAAGATTAAAACAAGAGGGCGAATTACCAGGCTGTTTATCCATCTTCAGTATTCACATATTCTGAATAAGAAATCAGAGTCTGCCCATTCCATTATTTGAGGTTTGATTTATGTTCTGAAGTTTAGTTGATCTGCACTATTTCATTTTTCATTTTAAAATAGACCCAAGGACCCTGACCCTCTTAAAAAGAAAGAACATTAGCTTTGTGGTATTGCTGTACAAAAAGTAAACAGCCAGTTTTATGAGGAAAATGTCTTCGGGAAGCATAACTCTTGCATGCCAAAGACTGAATGTGGGATGTAGTGTGTGACAAAGACGCAAAATGAGGGACACACAAAAACTATTCATCCAGTAAATTTAAAATGTGGTGGGACGCAGTCCTGTAGTATAAATAAGTCTTGCTGTAACCTCAAAATAATAATGCTTTATTTCTGATATAAATGGTTGTCAACAAAAAAATTGTGGTACAACCACATTTGTGTGTAATGCAGGAATCTGAGTCTAAAACTAGATGTTGGAAAGAAATGCCTAAATATATGTTATATACCTATTTACTTCTTGTTATTGTTCATGAAAATCTTACTTTAGCAGTGACAACAGTTTCTTTTACTTATTTTGTACTGACTTCTCATTAATATAAATTGGATATCAACCTGAAATCAACCTGCCAAAGTGGAAATGAGGGACGTGTGAGGCTGTTCTGATTTCCACCAGTTGAGAGTTTGGACTTTTTTTTAATACTTTTTCTTTTTTTTTTTTCTTTTACTTCTTTTCCTTTTAATACAAGAGAGTGCTTTAAATTCTCAACTGCAAAATATGCAAATAAAAACTGATAAATTATTTTATGCAAAGCTTGTTTAATGGTGTTATTCAGTGTTATGAATACCACTCCACTTAGTTGCTTGGCTAATGCAAGCCAATCAACTGGAAGACTTATTTATGTGTCTGAAATCTTGCTGTAAATTGGAACTTGTAAGGAAGTGCTAATGCAGCCTCTGCTGTGAGATAAGAGTGAAAGTGTGGTTAGTGGTGTAGCTAACAAGCAATTTCTGTTGCTGTTTTTACTAAATTTATGGATTAAAATCCATTAGATGTGATAGTAATGACCTGTTTCTAATCCAGACAGATTTTATAGTTGTTAGCACCTTTGACTTTAGTGAAACAATTCCTGGATCAATCCGATGCAAATGAGAAGAAAATCAGGCCCCAAATGCTGCAGTTCTAATGAAACCCTTCTCCCTGATCCTGTCTCTGACCTCCCATACTTTATCTTCCAAAGATCAGCTTTGTGGTGTTAATTATGGGGTAAGTAAGCAGTTACTTCCTAGAGCAAATCAGCAAAAGTCCAGGTTTGCTGTAGAGGTCCCAAAGATCAGAGCTCTGTGTTTCTTCAGGTTTCAATTTACCAGGCTCAAAACACTTAAAAGCACAAGGAGGAGAGGCTGGGGAGTGATCAGTTTACAAGTGACCTGGGAGTTCACAGCCTCCATCTCGTGAAATTACAGCCCATATAATAGGTCTTGTGCAGACAAAACCGCAAGAAATTAACTCTAGCATCTTTGTTTGGAGGAGAAAAACACCTCTGCCTTATCAGCAATTCCCTGGTTGCCCTTCACTGTAGTGCCAAACTCTTTCTTTCCAGGAGAAATGTTTTGGACATAACACACACTTTGCTATTCTGCCAAGCAGGCGTTCAGCATTTAAGAGCAATGTGAGTAGGTTTGAGTCAAAACTCATACCCCAGCCCTTCAAACAGTGACGTGTGCCAAGGACGTCTCTTACATGTGTAGTTACACTGAATCTCATCACTCTCCAGCTGTTACCACTCAACTGAGCTCCCACCAAGTTTTCATGGTCACAAAATTCTTCTGTGACCGGTATGAATTTAATGACATGTAGAAGTGTTTGAAAGACTTAGTATGCGGTGAGCAGGGTGTTTTGTCATCACACATCATTCAGTGTGCTTCATGCTCTCTTACAAGTGGGTCTGGGAATGTATATGTGTCTATATTCTGTTTATCTATACCAAAACCCCGAGTGTAAAGAGTTTCTATATCTAGAGGAAATTAACAAAGACAGGTCAGAAGCATTGGCCTATAACAAAAAGAATGTGCTTAAAAATGAGTGTTATCTGCACAAGTGGCAACATTTTTCTTAAGATATTTTCAGAAAACATTTTCTCAAGTTATGTTCATTTTTGCTCCCCAAAAATTTATTTTGCAGGTGTCAGGACTGAAAAAGACTTTATGATTTCACTGTAAATTCTGCCAACTTTGCAAAACTGGGCAATTTTAATTCTGGATGTTGAAAATATAGTGTTAATTCCAGCAGTGAATCCCATCCCTTGTTTTCAAAAATCTTTTGTTTGTAGCTAGGGTGTAGTGCAAAAATCCTAAAGTTAGACTGCAAGCCCAGATTCAAGGTGGTTAAATTCATTTTTCCAAGAAATTACATTCAGAGGTGTATATAATGTGTAGCAAGGAATTTAAACAAAGACCCTGGAGATGGAAGTGCATTGCCATTTCTGAGATTAGCAGTTGTTTCTAGGTCCTCACCTACTTGTGCAATATCCTTGGCAGGGTTCCAGAGGATAACTTCTCTCCATATAAAATACCATATAAATAACATTAGGAATATGTTTTGGTGGGGCTCTGTGCTTAAGATGAAATGTTGTCCACTGCTTCTCTGTGTTTGGGGAATAAAAATAAAACTATTTCTATTTAGAAAATCATTAGGGCTCTAAAGGACCCAGAAGGGTATAATTGTTGCTGCATTTGTGTTCTCACTGGTCTGTGAAAGCAGCAAGGTCAGCAGAAGGCAGAGATGCACAGAAGAGAAATGAGTTGCCCTTTATTTGCAGGTGCTAGGGAACCAGAAATATCTTGGAAATACTGACCATGCCTGTGCAGGTTCAGTGCTTAGCTCAAATCAACTGGCTATTACAACTGTATGATAATACAAGCTTTGGGCAGAGTAATTTGACAGTCACTTGCATTGGTTTTTCGACTTCTCAGTATCTGCACATATAGAGACTGAAGAATATGTGTAGTCTCAAAGCCACTGGAAGAGAGGTTAAGGTTGTACTTGGGTATGCACAACAGCCATCTGCTTCTAGAGAGGCAACCTGTGCCTGCCTATTCAAGAAGTTTAGAGCTGGGTTAGGGAAGAAAAACTTTGGTAATGAAACCAGAACAGAATACCTCTGATATGGCAGTCATGCAGTGCCTGAGCTAATTAGGGCTAGGACATGGATGGCAGAGATCACTTTTGGGTAGAGGGGAAGACCAAGATTGCTTGGGAAATCAAGTGGTAATCAGTACAGCAGATGACATACATGATATGTGGGAGACAAATGGAACAAAGTCAGAAAACATTACAGAAGATTATTATATTCTCACACAGCAATACTTAAAACATATGCTTAAACATACGTCCTAGTTGCTACTGCTAGTGAGGCCTAGTTATCAGGTGGTGGTGAACAGTCTGCTCTAGCTGAGCACAGCCCTGGAGGCTGCCCTCATGCTCTTTAGTGCCTTGAGAGGCCATTTCTGCAAATACTGACTGGTGGTCAGATGTGGAGAGATGTTTAGAGGTGCTTTCTCAAACCACCCTTGCTCAGTTCAGCCTGCAAAACAGACCTGAACATCATATGTGGGCTCACCTTGGACCTTAGGAGCCCTGAGGACTTAAAAACCTGCCTTAGAGGGAATTGCAACCTTGTTTCAGGGCTGTAAATTTTTGCACTGTCAATAAGTTAGAGTTCAGATCCAGAATGCTGACCTGAGCTTGACATGCAATATAAATGTATCCTATGATGGGTTTATAACATCCTGAAGTCTGTTGTGGTTGTGGATCCAGACTGCAGACTTTTTAGCTGTATCCTAAGGTTTCATTTTTACCACCAAGTTAAACAGGGCACAGGCACTAAAACTCCATTATCTGTAATGTTAAATGGTGCCTTGCCTGATTTTGACTCAAGATAACTAGCACTGCCCCTGATGATTCCCAGGTGTGGTTTGGGGATTAATGTATGGGATAAAGATATTCTCAGTGTTGAGTCTGAATGTGGCCACCTTATTTTGGAGGTGAAGAGAGATAACCATATCATGCTGAGTTAGCTTCAAGGCCACATCATCATTTATCTTACTAGTATAGATGCAGACTCTGAGGGGAAACCCATTCTTACATGGCCTAGATCTCGAGCTGATGAAGAGGCTATCTTGTTGCTTGGGAGAAGATAGAAAGCCTCTCTGTGGAAAGGGTGCAAGGAGTACATGCCCTAAGGCAAACCATACACTGGAAATGTACAGAATAACAATGTGATGAGGATGTTTAGAGTCTAGAAAAGTCTAAACTGAGTTACTGTGTAGTAGCTGCTCAAGACAAATTCTCTGAGGCATCCCAAAAGCTGATTGCAAGGGTGGGTATGTATTAAATACTGTTTTCTGATCAGTTGCACAGCGCATGCTCTTGATGTTACAATTTTCATTGTAAAATCCTGAAAAGGCTGAGCTGCAATCTGTACGTCATCAAGAAAATACACCAAGGAGCATAAAGAGAAAAGGAGTGCATGAATGCAAATAGGTACATCATAATCCATCATAAAATACCATATTTCTGCCTAATGTGTCCTGTAGTTACTATCACAGTTTTGGATCCTATGGTTGTTACTACTAGAAACTCATGTCTCTCAAATCATTAAAACCGGTGTTGTCTAAACTATCATTTTAGCATCTCACTCCAGTCACAGCAATATATAGAGCTGAAAGAGATGCCTGGATCAGTGAGTCCTGTCCTAGAAAACTGCATCACAGACTCCCCACTACAAAACTGCTAGACCCTTCTAAACAGTAGGCAGGTTTCAGTCTCCATCCTGGCCAGCGTAAGACTGTTTCAAATGTTTTTTCATTTTAGTTTAAAAATTACCACTTTCAGACTGCTTGGATTCTCAAAAAGTTGCCACCCATTCATTCCATCATTCCTAGCTCTTCTGTTTGCTGCTAACCTCCCTACATTGCTTGCAATCCACAGATATATCCCTTCACAACTGCATCATATCCTCATTCTCTTTGAAGTCCTTTAACTGCTTTCCCTTCTTTACTGAATCCAAAACAAAGTTCTGGTGCATACGTTCAAAACCCTTCCTCAGTTCCTCTTTGATTATCAACAACATTATGTTTCGTATAGCTAATTGGTAGAATTGATGCATATTACTTTTCTTTCTCTCAAATGTAATGTCTTTATGCACCATTGGCCCTTATGGAAACAAGAACAGATACCTGAAGTCACAAGGTGGTTTCTCAGTCAAGTGGTGAACATGTCTCAGAAGAGATGCACCTCTGTGGGTTAGAAACTTGGTGATCTGTAACAGATCAGAAAGAAGTTGTCACCCAAGAAGTGCAGTGCAGCCTGTCATTTCAAAAACATTAACAGCAAAAGAACAAAAATAATCTCCTTCAGAGAAATTATTATAATCAGAAAGCCAGAAAAAGAATAGTCTTCTGCTACTGGTGCAGTTCCTTCTCTAGCACCTCTGATTCTGTGCAAGAACTTGACTCTAAACCAGCACAGAAGATCTACTCAAATCTGAATATGTGCTTAAGCTGCGAGAAAGAATTTGAATGTATTGACACTTCAAAGAGAAGCCCATTTTTTTTTCAAAATACTACCATGGCTTCAATTTTCATAATTTTGAACAGATCACTGCTGTAATTATTCATGCAATCAGTTTGACAATTTTCTATCCACTTTACAACTCTTCTCAATCTGTCCTTGCTTGCAGGGTAATCATGACATTTTTTGTCATAAACATTCAGAAAATAAAGTTGAAGCTTCTTCTATAAAATGTTTTTACATCAGTTTAGCAATTTTGCTTTTTCTTTAAATTGTATGAACTTTCTCATTTGGCTGCAGAAAAAAGTCTTTTATATCTTTATTTTGACATGCAAATATTTGAAATAAAACTGTTTCAAGGCAGCTGTCAGATACTTAATAAAAATATTAGTTCAGGTTACACATATTTAGAGCACTGAAAACATGGGATATGAGAACTGAGTCAAGAAAGAACATTTTAATTGTAAACTAGTGGTATAGAAAATTTTAAACAATAGTAATGAGACCCAGGATATAGACATCTTGAATTCTGCAACTCCTATTAAACAAAGTACAGCCAGACGCAACAGTTAAAAATATGTAACCACACAAGTTCCCCATTTGCCCTCTTTTATTTGCTCTGTGTTTTCAATTTGTAATGACAATTTTGTATCAGAACAATAAACCAAGAGGATCATCTTTCTTTTGCCAGCTGTGACCCAAATGACTAGATTTGACTGTCCCACGAATGGAAACTGACAAATGAGACTTCAAAAGACTTCCCATTGCCAAGTTTAACAAAATTCTGCTATCTTTTAACCAAATATTTATGTATTACATGACTGTGTTTTATTATATTTATGTATTACATGGCTGTGTCCTATTAAATTTAAGTCTCCTCTGATCAGCGATACTCTCTTTCAGTGTCATTTGTAATATTTGGTTTCAATTAATATACATGGGACTGAAAGAAATGCAAAAAACCTTGTTTATTTTCCAGCAGTTGATGGTAACTGATTAAATCATTGCACATGGCATGCTCCATCCCCTGTTTACTGTACAAGGCAGCTGGCAAGCCGCACCTGTCAGCCTAGGAGAGAATCTCATAAAGCTGCCAGTAAAACAGTGTTGCTGAATACACATCTGCTAATAAATTCTTTTCATCATATGCTAATCAAACAGCATATGTAGTTTATGGCCTCACTAATAAAGGGTTTGAAATATCTGCTTGTGAACTTGATTTTATCGATGCCAACCTGTATGACCAGTTTTTATTTACTCTGCTGCTCAGTGGAAAGGTGTGTGGTGAAACTGCCAATGCACAGGAAAAGGGGAATAAAAATAGGTTGTTAGCATAGACTAAAGGTAAATCCAGACTTTTATCAGTCCTCTTTGTCCATTAGTGGGACTGCTTCCCTGCCCTGCTTAGCCAGTCATTCTGTTCCTAACCCCAGTCGTCATGTGTAAGTACTTCCCAAGTCGTTCACATGGGCAATTTTCTAATACCTTCTACTGTAATACAAAGAGTGTGAATAACAACTTGAATTTCAAGGTTGTCATTTCCAGCTGCCTGGTTGGGTGACTGGAGCTGAAAATATCAGGCAAATAATGATTGAGGATACTTTTTAGCTAGGGTGAAAGAACGGGGGTGGTAACATGGTGTACTGGCTTATGGTACCATCTTGAAGATGTTGAAAGACATCTTTTCACAGGACTATCCACTGATGGTAATCAAGAGTGCTACAAGTAAAATAATGATACTTAAAGTTGATAGATTTTGCTATTCAAATTGGAATAAAACTCATCCAGTGTAGCTCTTCTTCTGACTGATCTTCCTTCTGGACCAATGCTTTTTCCTCTACATAAGCCACTGTTGTTTTAATGTGTCAGCTCAGTTTACCACCTAACATATTCTTTCTCCTGGGTGTTTCAGTGAGGTATAGAGCAAAAATATATTGCACAGGCAGAACAGCCTCCCGTAGAGTTGTTGAATTCACAGCACTAACTTATGGAGTTCCTCAGTAGCTGTACAAATTGTAGTGGTTCCTTTTTCTTTCCAGTTCCAGTGATCCCCTGCAAGTGTCCAGCACAATTTGTTCTTTACTCTGGTTACTTATGCTATCCTACAGTGCAGTGAGGTGTCTCACCACAAGATTTTATCTTTCATACTGATCTGGCAAATTGTCTGCCTGCATTTTTATGTTTTCTGAAGATGTATATTACTATTTTGTAACCAGCTATTACATTTCTGTATTGTTAACTATAGACATGCATTACTTTAAACCTTACTCTTTACCTCTTGATGTTACACTGTTCCATTGGTTTGTGTTCCATTTGTATCAGTTTGGCCAACCCACTACACCATTGCTACTCTTCAGTGTCTTCCTCATCTTTCTCTCTCAAAGATCTCCTAAAAAGTGTTGTGAATTTTGAAGTCAAGGGTTTGATGCAAGTGCACTTTGTTGCTCCAGGAGCCCCTGCCCACAGCTCCTTTTCACTATAGCCCACTCACACATGATGTCTAACTTCTTCATTGCTTTTCTTTGGCACCACTGAGTTCTACAAGATGACGGTGTTTAGTCTAGTTTACTTTCTTTTCCTAGGTATCCTTCTAGCCTGCACATCTTGCTTCACTTGTGTGGAGCTGGTATCCATGTGAACTACAATAAGTGGAAATTCCTCAGTATTCTTCAGGATATCCTTTGCTTTTTTAGTCACACAAATCTTTATAATTTTTTTATATATGGAAGGCAATCACACAGATGATTCAAATATGACTATAATTTTTTTGTGTCACCTTCCCTTCTTTCTTTGTTTCTTTCACTTTACGGTACATTGTCATCAGCAGGAAGTTTCACTCACCTTGTCTCATTGTTTTCGAGCCTCTGGACTATAGATAAACCATAGGACTGTTATCTTCTGTGTATCTAGCTCTAAAGAGCCTAAAGAGGAAGGAAAGAAAAACAAAGTCAAGACATTGGCAATGTCACATCACATCCTCTCTGGATTAGAAAACACCATTTTCCTGCCTTTGGAAAAAAACTTTGTGTGAAGAAAAAAATCAAGAATTTTGAAGTTCATAAATGTTACTGCTGCTGCAAAAGAAAAGACACTCCCACCATCCTAGTACTACATCTTCAGTGTGCATATTTTTAATACAATTTCCACATGAAAGATTTTGTAATTTTTTAAAAAATTAATGTATTTAATACCTTCAATATCCAGCCATTCTTTCAAAACCTAGAGTGCTTTACTCATCTGAACTATTAACAACTCCTTTGCCATTACATTAAGACCGACAGAGGATGTCAGCGGAGAGTTACTTAGTGTTTTCTGTAGTCTCAGCAAAGTTCCCCAGAAAATCAACCTTTATCAACAAGAATAATTCAGTTCATCATAATAGTGTTTCATAGCAAATAAGAAACAATTCTAATGTATTCATCATATTTATAACACTAACAGTTTTCATTTTCACATTTAGTTGAGCAAGAGAAACCCTGTTTCCTGAGATGATTTGCTGTACTGCAAAAGGACACATGGCAGAGGCACCTGATAGAAGAGAGATTCCTTGAATAGAAAGAGGATCGATTTTTAGTGCAGAAGCAGTTGACTTAGGCAGAGACTCCGAGAAATAGCCTTTTAGAAATGTAACTGCTCCATTGTTATCTATCTTTCCAATCAGCTTTCTCCTGATCCTGTTTGTTAAGCTCAGACAGATGTTTAACATATGATTTTCCTTCCCTGTTTGGAAAACCAAAGCTGAAGAAAAAGCATCCAGCTGACAGTTTAGAATTTTGGACTAAATCTACACATTCTGGGTTTGAGAAGGGGAATTGTATCATGATATTTCAAATGAGTGTCCTATTCTGGCAGGTGTATATCCCATAATCATCTCACATATTCATAGCAAGCTGTCCCTTCACCTTTGGGTAGCTGATATTAGAGATACTTTGTACCTACCTAGGGGATTATGCTTGACTAGTGAGACAGAGTTTCCTAGCAAAGTTTGAAAATAAAGTGTGAAAACTTTGGCTGTAGCGTGAGCACGATCTCTAAGCAGCTCCTGGTGTGTAAAGCATGCTCATGGCTTAAACATATTGACTGCAAAGACCTGGGTATTTATGGAGAAGATGACATTGGAGAAACAATCCTGGGAATGACTCTACCTACATGGTAGGTAGGTGTCTATAGAGACAGACAGATGCTTAACCCATCTTGAACACACAACTTCTCTCAAAGCCCAAAATGAAGCCTGCGAATCCAGGCACTGTAATGCTGGTGATTTCCAACCTGCAGTCTAAGGATTTTCACATAGGTTATAAGCAGTCAACAAAGAATTGAGGAAACTATTGAGCCGGGATGTTTTGGACAGAAGCCAAAGGAATAAAGGTCAGCAGTAATCTCTGAATGGGGAAAACCCCTACTGGATAGCTATAACTTATGTCTTTTATACATCCTTGTAGAATCATAAAACAGATTGCAGATGCCTAGCTGATACAGGATAAATTCTCATTTCAGTGCTACATTTTGGTGCAGAGACCATTTCTAGGCAGCAAAACATTACAAAAATGTACTCAGTGGATATGGGATTGAAACAGACCTTTTTAATTATTTAGGATGTTACATAAAACAGCCAGTGGCCACTATTTAGAATATTTTTAAATTTCATGACTAGGGGCTGTACAATGCATTAATCTCAAAACTGGGAATATAATCCCTCTTGGGCCTGTATTTGACTGTAATACTTTAAGCAGATATCTGTAATTTTCTAATCAAAGTCAAAGGAATATGAACTCTGACCAGAGGTATTCTGAGGTGGTTTCTATTTGCAACTTCTGAAAAGAGACTTTCTGCCACAACACTCATTTTACTTTTCAGGTTGTGAACGAATTAACAGATAAAAGGCAAAGACTTCCAAAGAAAGGGGGTAAATATATTTACTGAGTAAATATTGTACTATTAATTGAAATGTGTCATACTTAGTTTCAGCACACAAAGCAAAACTGGCAAAACCGGATAGAGATGCATTGATTTAACTGTCGGGTTTTTGACTTTTACAAGCACAGAATGTGGTTTTGCATCTATCAGAGTTTTTAGGTGTATATAACAAACTACTCTTTGCAGTCATGGAAAACAGGGAAAAATAATCCATTTTTATCTTTAGCAATCTGGGATGGTAAAAGATAATATTCTAGCAGGTGAGTCTGGGAAGAACAGAAGAAGTGATCTTATCTCTCCATTTGACCCAAGAAAATATCAAGTAGACCAAAACCATTCCTGGCATGTTTGTCTAACCTGTTCTTACAACCTGTCAGCAAGAAAAACTGCACCAGTTGCCAGGCGAGCTATTCCAGGGCTTAACTCTTCTCACCGTCAGAAAGTTCTTTCCACTGTCTAACTTAATTGTCCCTTCCTGTAATTTAAACATACTGTTTTTCTTCCTGTTGTCAGGGGATGTGGAGTACAGATTATTCTGTTCCTCTTTGCATCAACCTTTTAATTGTTTCATGCCACAGTCCTGTTCCCCAGGCTGTCTATGTTTTATATTGGGTCACCTCCTGGATCCTTTCTGGAGCTGAGAAATGAAGTGTCTTCTCGAACAACCTGTGGTTCATTTTTTAGGTTGTCCAAGGTCTGATCCAGTGGTTCAGTCAAGCATCCGATGCCTCTTCCTAGCAACAAAACCCAGCTCCTCAGCTTATACTCCACCCCATTGGACCTTGTACCCTTTTTTTGTCCTCATGTTGCATCCTTCTGCCCCCAATCTACACCCATGTGAAGAAAATACTAAATAAGACAGAGGGTAAAGCAGCCACTTTTCATATCTAAGGCAAGCTGAAAAGGTATTTTCCCTTAAAGAATACCAAAAGTTTCAGTCCTAAATTTAGGCCACTTGGGGGCAGGAGGAGATCTAGCCCTTGTGACAGGGTAGCTCAGACTATCCTGGGCTGAGGTGAGAAAGGGCATGAGAGGAAAGAAAAGGACTGTGAGAATATCTCTAGCTGCTGACAGGGATGTGGCAGGGCAGCCACAGCTGTGAGCTTCGAGTGGGAAGAGTGTAATAGACAAACTTTGTGCAGATCATGAGAGGTCAGTGAATCAGTTTGTGCTGAATCCATGGGGCAAGTACTAAGTCAGGCTTTGCTCCAAGGGCTGCAGCGTGTGGGCACAATCAGTTTACATTACTGTGAGCACAGAAAAACATAATCTAATTGTTAGAAATCAGGAATGCAACAGAGAATTTTAAAAAGAGAACACGATGTGCTACTGTGTAAATTCACAAAAACTGGAAAAGTTATACACAGTGCTGCAATCGTCCAAATACAACAGCAGGACTGAAAAAGGTTCAGGCAAAGGGAGGGGTATGGAAAAACTTCTTTGTGAAGGCTAAAAAAATGGGGACTCCCAGGTCTGTTAAAGCAATGGTTGTTAGTGGGTACATGGAAAAGGTTGATACAACCTGGAGTGATGCTGAGGAGTATGATTATTTAGCAGGAGCTAGAAGGGAGGTATACAAACAAGTAGGAAGCTCATTCACTTGGGATGCAGTTCAAGCGGTGGAGTTCCTTGGCATAGGATGCTGTGTACACCAAAATTTAAGAGTAGACACAAAAAATTCAAGGAAGAGAAACCTACTGAGCTGTGAAAGTCCTTTAGTTATGAGCAGTTGGAGCTACTGTATTTTTTTACTAGCTGCTTACCCTGTTCTTGTGCTCTTGTCTTGGGATTTGCTTTTTGTATCTGTCTTTGGGTCTGGTTGGGCTATCTGTTGGATGAAGTATGACCATTCCGATGTAGGAACATCATGGATGTGAGCCATTTTGGGCCAGGGACCTTCATAAGAAGGAGATCAGAAAGAGATTAGAAAGGCTATAGGGACACTGCCACAAAGTTCTTGCTCCAAATTTTGGCTCTACCACCACTCAGGCCTTCCATCCTGCTGCCCTCGATGTCACCAACTGTGCCACCAGCAGCACACTCTGCTTCTAACTACTGGCATACTGCTCCTTCTCCTTGCTCAGTAAAAGCAGTGTCTGTTTATACCCTCATTCTTTTGACTGGCAAGTTTTTGTAGTCCCACATCTTTTTCAGAGATATTCTTATGATATCCCACATCCTTCTAAGGGCAGAGGACAGGATTTCCATATTGCTATAGTATTTCTTGTACCCAAAGACTAAACCTATGCTGTTAGGAGAATAGTGCAGGGCCTGATTTCTGGACCTGAGGGCAGATGCACAACTTGGATCACATCCACATATCTAACTCCTTTCCCTGTAACACAAGTTAGCCACATCCAAAGTGTCCATTGGAATTTGTTCCTGACATATACTGGCCTTGAACTGGACTCAGCTGATGTCTGGAAGAACAGTAGTTGGCACAGACCAAAAGTGTGTTAAAAATTTAAGCATATGGACAGATGCATTCCAGAGCTTGGGTTTTCTCTAGGGCACTACCATAGCAGTATTTTAAAGTTGGAACTGGGTTTCAGAAAAGAAAAGTATTCTTAAGTCTGATCATGATTCACTAGGGAGTGCCATGTACTGTAAGGCCATCTTCTAGTAATATACCAATTTAGCTAATGCTTGGTCCATTTTCTGCTTCATGCCTCTTTCACGGGGAAAAAAACATGTGTGAAAAATCGTGTCTGCTCAGTAAGGCTTGAGTTATGTGTTTAGAGTTTAGACTAATATTTTTATACCTTTTCTCATCTCTATAAATTGTAGAAATGGCAGCCCATAGAAATGTATTTGAAGTTCAAGAGATGGTAAAGTGTGTGTTAGCTAATTAATGAAATAGTTAACCAATAAATTTCCAAGTCTTCATTTATTTTACAATTGTACTTTTAACAATCTTAAAAATATTGTTTAAAAAAGACCTGCTGAGATCTTTTTTTCCAATTGCCCCATAGCAAGGAGTTCCATGGATGAATTGATTTTTAGGGAGAAAAGGTTTCTATTATTGTTCTAAATGCATTAATATTTCCATTATTTTCAGCAAGGCTAAATAGATGCTCCAAGTTACACACACACATATATATAACATTAATTATTGCACATGGTTAATGTATAAAGTCCAACTGAATCCTATTCTTTTTAGATGCTCCACAAGTGCATCTTTTAGGTCCTTAATAATTTTCATTGCTTGTGTAATGTTCTCATTTAAATAATTATTCTATCTAGAAGAAGTGCTATATACTTGAAAATATATGTGAGTGAAATGTGCTTTGGTATTAAATGGTTTCTTAGAAAAAATAAAAATTTCAGTAATAACTATTTAATGAGAAAATTTGGTCCAAACATCGTAAGTGTTAGCTGTTCCTAAATCACTACAGAAATGGGTTTGGATTGCAACTTTTCCTTTCAATTTAAGTTGGTGAGCAACCAAATTATAATCAACATCAATAAAGCATACAGGCTTGAACAGTAAAAAAAAATGTTGAAACAAAATAGCTCGTGTCAGTTGAAACAGGGAGATAAATTCCCAGGTGGCTCATAAAGAAAAGGAAAATAGCCGTAATGAACAGAACATTGAATCCAACCCTCTAGTCCTTCCTGAGGCAAATCTTCCCTTGACTTCAAGCCATGTTGTTTGTGTAAAACATCTACCAGGGCTCTGGTGTGCGTGATCTTGCTTATTTCCAAACACAAACACCCTCAATCTTCACAAGTCCTTTAACTCTGTGTGTGTTCGTGTGCCCGCTCCCAGTGACTGAGGTTTGTTGTCCATTAAGAGCTTGAGTTATTTCATTCTCAAGTTTTCTTCTGCAGTTGGGAATGTTTGTTTTGCCTTGTTTTAATGTGGAGTTCAAAGCAAACAGGAAAACATCCCAAAATTCAGAATCGTAACAAGTTTTTGTTTCACACTGGCTATCATTTTGTTCTGTGTCCTCCCGCTGGGCTTGATTACTGGGTGGCAATGAGAAGTTGGGCCCTTAGCAAATAAAGACATTCAACTCCAATCTTTAATTCCTTTTCAAAATCTATTTTTGAAATGCAGGGAAAGCATGAATTGTTATGATTAGGTTTTAAAATCAGTTTGATCCTGAAACAAATGGAAGACAAAATCTAAATAAATGTCTGTAAAAGGATACACATTAGGCACAGAAGAAATATTCTAAACTCTACCCCACCTAATCCTAGAAGAAATCCAGGTACTGCCTTTCCTATTGAACTAGATGTATTGCTCAGGAATCATTGTCAAGATTGTCTTGACACTCAGACACAAAACCTAGGTAGGATTCATCTGACTGAATGCATGCTTTTTCAGTGGAAATCTCTACATCAAAGGTAGTTATTCAAATTCCCTTTAGAGCCTCTTTTTGTTGCTTTTATAGTATCTGCTTTATAGTAGAGAGAAAGAAGAACCTCTCAGGATTAATCTCATCTTAATCCAGGTTTCTAAAATGGGTGAGATGAATCCAGCCCCCAAAGTGTCTCATGACTCTAAAGCATTCCTGGACAGGCTACCTTGAGGTTCAGATGTCTACACTGTAGACAAATAAAGTTAAATTACTTGTATCCCACATAAAACATTTAAGTGCAGAAGGAATAATTGTGCAATTTAATATATTAAATCAAGTAAAAATCTCTCACTAAAAAATGGCTTTTGTTTGGCTAAAGCACATCTTTCTGAATTGCAGCCAGTATTAGTAGGAAGAGAAGGAGAATTCACTACTTTCCCTTGTAGCTGCTTTTTCTGACTAATCTCCCTCACTGCTGAAAAATGTGCCTTATTTCCAAACTAAACTTGTCTGGTTTTAGCCTGTACCAATTGATTTTCTTTAGTCCTTTTTGCTTTGGTTTAAAAGTCCTTTAAGTGTTCAGTGTTTTTCCTAATGAATGTATGTGCATACATAACCAAGCCATCCTTAAATCTGCTATAATCTAAACAGATTGAGTATTTCTGGTGCCACACTGTAAGGCATTTTCTCCATCCTGAAATGATTTTTAAGATCCTTTCTTCATCCTTTCCAATTTTTCAACTTTTTTTTTCTTTTTTTTCCCCAAATATGGACACCAGATGTTTATGCAATATTCTAGTATCAATCTCATCAATATTACTTACAGAGGTAAAATCATCACCCTGCTTGTATTTGTTTCTCAGTTTATACAACAAAAGGTTCATATGTTTTCAGAATTCCATTAGGAACTTCTGCTGTTTTACCTATCTCTAAAGATCCATTTTAGAACAGCTGCAGAATTTGGCTGTATTAAACTAGTTAGTTGAAATTGTCTCACCTGACTAAAGAAGTCAGATAATTTTGTGCATCATTATAACCTCTTCAACAGTTTTTACATCTGCCATTCACGACTGTTTTCTGCCACTATTTTAGGAATATTTAACATTTCATGTGGTCACATTTCAGGCAATTCTTGAGAGTTAAGACTAGAGGTAGAAGCATACCCCACGACTGGTTACTTTAGGGAATTGTCAGCCCATCTTAATCATATCAATTTATTGCTTTATCAGCTTTTTCATTATTTAACTGGGATTGATGTCCAGTAACTTGCCTAATTCAACCTTTTTGGATATTGGGTCAGCATATGTACTTTTCTAGTCTTCTGGAATTTCTCCAGTATTTCAACATTTATTCAAAAGCAACATTAGTGATTCAACTGACTCCTTGGGATGCTGCTGAAGACTCTTGGATTCAAGCTACCTGGCCTACCAATTTAAAAATATTTAACACATTTTGCCTAAAATGCTCCTTCCTAATTGAAGGACTGGAAAGATCATCATCCTCATGTGAAGTGATTAAATGAACCTTCTTTTCTACAAAGAAATATTTACTGAAGATTTATCCTTCTTCTCTATGATTATTAACAGATTTGACATCCTTATGTAATGAGAGCATTATATGATTTCTAACGTATTTTTCTCTTTAATAAAATAAAAAACTCTCTCTTTTTCATAAAGACAGCAATTATTTTCCCATGTTTTTTGCTTCTCATATTATTTTTTTTGTTTGTTCATAATTTCTCATTCCGACTGCTAAATAAATTTGCCATTTCTATTTTCACATTATGCATTGCTTTTATATCATCAGTTTTCACAAAATAAGGTTGGGCATATAGCCAAAATTT
The DNA here is from genome assembly GCF_003984885.1 of Neopelma chrysocephalum. Classification (NCBI taxonomy): domain Eukaryota; kingdom Metazoa; phylum Chordata; class Aves; order Passeriformes; family Pipridae; genus Neopelma; species Neopelma chrysocephalum. The sequence continues at coordinate 1,825,720 of NW_020897742.1, read as the reverse complement.
GTTCTTTCTTGACTATGAAATCATGTGGGTTTCGCCGTCTAAAAAATTCTTCTAAAATAATGCACAAGTTTCGTTCAGTTTTCTGTTTACATTTCACTTTCCAGGAATTTTGTTAGTGATATTTCTCACCTTTTAGAAATTATGTCTTTTTAAAGCACAAACCATGCCACTAATTAGGAATTTCTTTGTTTACCTTCTTAAAAAGTGCAGATCATAGTTGCTTTTCTTTAGGCTGCCACCATCCTTCAGTCTAGAGGGACCATCTTTGGTCTAGAAGAGTAATTCACCTGTATCTAAAAATAAAAGGCTATATTTTACACAGCAAAAATCAAAATTGTCATTGGCAACATCTTTAGATGAATACTTATTGAATATTTATTTTTTAAGATTCTCATGGTTTTCAGTTGTTTGAACTGAACTTCCAATATTCTTGTTCCAAGTTGGAGCTTCCACACAGCAAGATAAATTATTATTTCAGTTAAGATATTTAGAAACACATAAAATTATTGAGCTTTTAGTCACCTGCATTTTAACAGACCTCATCCTGAATAGATATTGCACAAACCAAACTGTTTTGTTCATTTAACTGCATAGATTTAGGCATACAGAATAATAACAATCCTTTATGCCTGATAAAGTGATAAGCTCTCTTAAAAACAACTGGAACTGCAGTTAACTCTGGAAAACAAGTCCCTTAAAGCTTGTAAGCTTTATTGCCATTTTCCAGGTGGGCTCATAAGGAAAAAGGAGGCCTTAAAATGATGGAAATAACCAAAACACACTCCAGGGTAATTCAGAAATTTGAAAGCACAGCAGCCAATACAAGTGTCATGCTGTGGTGAACATACAAACCAGAACAACAGTCTTGCATTTCTTTGAAATGTGAAATGTTAACTTTCAGTGAGTGCATCTTGGAGGAGACACGGCAAGCAAGGCAAGTTCAGAGACAGAGGTAGAGGGAGGTAGAGAGACCGAGGTAGAGAGAATGTTAAAGATGAAGGAAAGTATATTATTGTTCCAAATTAAGGCCAGATTGTGGATTTGCTATCTGTTGTGGAAGAAATGTATTAATAGAAGGCACTTGGTTTGTATGATGAAGCCATGACTTTTCCTTCTTCCCCTCCATCTGAGAGGGAAGGTAGTGGGTATGAGAAATTGCAAGGATCTTTTTAGAGCAAGATATTCAGACATCCTCCTGTAACTGCTAGAAGACTTGCTGGGTCCTGAGTCAAATTTCCAACTCTTCCTGAGTGTGAATTCCTGTGGATAATCAGAATCAAACCAATGCTTAAATCCAAACCCCCATGTAGTAGGTGTCCCACACAGGAACTGAACCATGGGTGTGCCTTGCTGTTCTGCTTGTGCAATATCTATTGGTAGTCCAGGAAACAAACTGAAGAGTGTGTCATCTTCTTTCTACTGAACTGCTTGTGCAATTCCCATTCTCATAACATCTGACTGCTACCCTGTCATGAATTTCAGGTACTTATTTCCCACTAAATTCCCACTAAAGATCCAAAAGGGTTGGGCAAAGACACAATGCGTGGAGGGGTGAGGCAATTTATTCAAGAAATCTGTTGTTGAACAGAAATTGACTGTCCTGAGTCCTGATATCTTATGTACAAGTGGTAGGGCAAGTTTTTAGCAAACATGGCAAGCTCTCCTGCCCTGCTCCAATTTTGTGACTAAACATACACAATTAGATCTTGGCTCTGGCAGGTCCCACGTGCAGATCATCCAAGGAGGTTTCTGAAGGACCACACCTACTGTAGGTCCTTGGTAGTTCTGTGAACAGCCTTTGTCCCTGCTCAGGAGAGGAACAAACTGCAAAGATGGTGGTTTAGTTTAGTTTTATGCTACCAAAGCGTGAGGCCCACAAAGCAAAGGGTCTGACACCATCCCCATGTTCATACATGTATACAGTTCCTAAGGGAGTTCCTTACAGAACAAAAAGAGAGAGGGATGCAATATTCTAAGAAAAATATGCAAAAAATCCAGCAGAGAAGAATCAGTTTCTAAAAGAAAATATTTTAAAACATTTTTTCCCTGAAAAGTTTCAGTTTTCATGTACTCTATTTTCTTACGAGTTCTGGAAGAGACCGACCAGGAAGAGAAGATAAACTGCAAAATGCCTTGTAGAGCTTGGGAGGGAGGGGCACAAAAAGTCAGTGCACTTTGATGTGTTTTTATGGTTCCCTTTAAGAGATTTTTATATGTAAATAATGTAGCTGAGATCACCCAAACTAAAGTAAACCTTTTCCATCAGATGCTCTGATTTTCCTTCAAGAGCTGTTTGTGTACGCATGTGTATTCCTGTATGGCTGAGAATCGTCAGTGAATTCAAACACATTCAAACACATTGAAACAACACTTGAGAATTATTTCTGAGCCCCCCCGAGTGTTTGGTGCTTTACAAAACAGAGGGAATCCTAACTGCTACTGCTAGAGAATTTAGTCATGTTGTCTAAATTACAGAAATGGAGAAACCCAGCTGATTTAGTGCCTGGAGTAAAGAGGTACAACTTTGTTATCATCATAAGGTTATTCCCCAACTCTGTCAGCTGGGGATCAGTTACAAAGATGTCACATTTTAAATTGATGGGTATTACATTTGCTCCAGCATCTTATCCTGACTCGGTCAACTATAATGAAATAGGAAAACCACAAATATAATATTTGGAAGAGATGCTATTGCTGTTCCACTGATCTAATCAGGCACATAGCCTCAGTTATATCAATGAATGCAAAATTCAAAAGGTATTTGGCATCCCTCAATGAGTGACATTGCTACTTTGTGACCACTTTGGTCTACAAGTTGCACTCTAATGAGCCAGTACAAACTTTTAGGAGCATTGACAGTTCTACATAGCTCTTTCCTGACCTCCGCAGAATATTTGACACCACTAAGGTTTTGGCAATAAATAATCAACTGGTAATTCTTATGAAATTGTTTTGTTCCTTCATCACAACCTATCATTGTTCTGGGAGTAAACTGCCATTTCCATTATTGTCAATCATAAATATTGAGGATAGACCTACATTTTGTATTTCATAGCTGACTTTCCTGAGCTTCCAAAGCAATGCAGTCCATGCTTGTTTGCAAAAGGGCTAAGTGGCTTAGTGCTGATTAGGTCTGTTGATCTGAGGTTAGACCACAATTCTTTCACAAATGGAAATATTTTTGGTCATCTTTCCCCTCCCACAAAGGGCATTTGTTTCAAGAAGGATTTGCTGGGTGGGTAGAGAACCTGCCATTCACCACTCTCCAACAGAACTGTCCGTTTGCCATCACCCTTCTTCACTCGAGTCAGTGCTGTCAGTTACATTAGTTATTTCCTGAGCACTACTTTTATCCAATAAAGAAAAACAAATAAACAAATTGGAAGCATGTTAGGCAATCTCTTTCTGTTCCCTTCAGTAAGGCATAATGGAACAATTGTGTAAATAAAACTGTCATTTTTATAGACCTCAAGCCAACATAGCTCTCAAATGCATTAGATTCTGCGGGATGTGGTTCCACATCATTGTGGCTGCAGCCAGTCCTATTGCATGACCAACACAATGTGTGATTCCTTGACCAGAGAAGGAGAGAGCGTCCAATGGCATTAGCACCTGCTCTGGGAAACAGACACCACAACTTTCTATTCTATGTCAGTTTTGTTGGCTGCTGCCTGTATTCCCATGGCTTCAAAGCCCTATTCTTGAGCAAGGTGGAACAACATTTTTCCATTTTTCCCTAAATTATGGGGTTCACAAGCTTATTTGGAGTGGGTAGGGAACTTCCTCACGTGATAAGGCAAACTGTAACTACTGAATGTCTTTGATACCAAGACTAAATATGGCATGATTTTGACCTTGGCTCATAATCTTTCTAAACTGACTATTATAGGGCAGTTTCCATTGTGTATCACACATAGGACTGAAAAGTTTGAACTTGGTGCATCAGCAAACATACATATGGAACATGTAACAGATATATTGTCATCTCCTGTAATGACTGACTAGTCTAATACAAGTGTCTTTGAAATATAGTGAAAGATACATTTGTGGAGTATTTTTGGTTGCACATGACAGAGCCTTTTGCAAATGTTTTTTCTCTCAGACTGAGACAGTATCCTTTGAATAAGTTTTGAAAGTAAAAGCTATACAGACTTTATTATGGAAACGCTGATAGTCTCCAGCTGGATGCTTTTGGTGAAAAAACACTAACTGCTTTGGCACGTGTTAGCTGGATTGGGAGCTGTGAGATATCCAATCAGACACATGCAGCTGATCAACTGACATCTTATCCAACAGTGCTCCAGCTGAGCTAATAAGTATTATCTTTATACTTTTCATTCACTGCTATCAACAGTAATGGATTAATTAATTGATCCCTGATTAGCTAATTTATAATAGGAAGTGAAGGTAAAAATCAGAACTAAAATGGTTATCATATCATTTCATGCTTAGTTTTGTATTATCATTTGGCAGAATGTTGTGTACCAATTTAAAACAGCTGGTCCAAGTGAGCTAAACTAGTTTAATATCCGGGATATATCACCAAGGGTATTACTTATTAAATTATAGGAAATGATCTTAGATTTCAATAGTGGTTTATTATTTAAAATTGTTTTGCCTTACAACAAATTGTAGTTTTTGACCTCAGAGTTTGTATCTTTCATTTTAATATTGTAGTAGTTTATTAGAATCATAAATATTAAGATATAAAAGTTTATTATCCCAAAATTTCAGCAGAGACTCATTGGAAACTATTATTCCCAAATGCTTTTTTGATGACAGTAAAACGTACTGTAAGTTAAGTGAAAACTTTAATTCAACAATTCAGCTACAATGCTGTTTCTCTTGTTACATAAAAAAGACCACCATTTCCTTAGAACCAAACTGCATCATTCTATCTTCATGTAATGTAAGTTTTGCTGCCATTTTTAAAACAGTAGGCCCAGAGTCTTACTTCCTAGGGTATCTCCATCAGTTTTGATGTAATTGCTCCTGATTTGCACTGGTTTGATTGAGATCAGTAACAAATTCCAATCTTGTTGAGTCACAAAGAGAAAATATAGTTTCTGGTTTCCTCACAAAGCTTTTTTTCTGTCTTCAGACAGATAGGAAGGTAAGGCATAATGCAGACCTGAATGAGTAGACATTTGCCTGACAAGGCAAACTAGAAGGAATGGTTTTGCCTAAACTTGAGTAATCTCTTGTGGACCTTATCATTCCTGAAGCCAGTCCCACATTTTGGTGTTCACTCTTGGAGAGCAGCTGTACCTTACTCATCTTTATGATGAGTAGGTTGCAGAACAATTTCTCAGTGAATCAGAGTAAAAAAAATTCAATAAATGTGGCCTTAGTCTTGCCTGTCTGCTCTATGAGTTGTTAGTCTTTCTGCACAGGGATTCATCTGACTGTTCGGAGATGACTATAACACAGGGGTTTTTTTCTTTCTCAAATATTCACCCTAAACCCCCTTTTCATCAATGAGAATACCAGGCATTTCTGAGATTTGAGTCATTTAAAATAGGCCAGATGAATCGTGCTCCAAAATTGTAGACTTATTTTCACGGGCAATGAAGACAATCTATGGTGACTAGATCACATACAGTTATCTGAAATGTGGACATTAAAACTATATAAGTGCAAGACCATGGTCTATGCACTAGGTGAGAAAACTACAAACTAACTCCTTTCTCAACTGTTGGGATATGATCTCAAGACTGAAAAAGATTTAGTACTTTAGCACAGAACTTAATAAAATGTGATAAACTCATCCAAGCTAATCTCTTCCCAGAACATAGGACAGCCTGTCTATGATGCTGTTCTACACTGTATAGAGGTATGGACTGTTCAGCAATAACATAAAACTCATGACACTGTGGGCCACTGCTCGGTGGGCTCACACTGGGAATATTTATTCATCAACAGTCCTATTGCAAAAGTCAGTCTATAGCATTTGATGGTTGGAGATGCCATATTCCAAAGACGAAATAACACAACTGTCCTATTGTGACTTCCTCTGCAATGAATTAATGGCAATATTAAGATGTCCAGTTCTTGAGGCAGTTTCAGTCCCTAACTGTAAAAAAAATATAGTGATTTGTAGAGCATGTTTTGTCACAAAGTGTGATGAGTGATGTAGCTGGACACAAAGTTATAATTTCTTCTCCACTGTCCCTCAATCTCCTTGGTGAGGAGTTGCTAAGAATTATATGTCTCCATGTTTACTCTTTTGCAAAGGAAATTTCACTTCCTTCGAGTAGGCATAGCAAAACTGTCTGACCTTTCTTACTGTGCTTTGAGTACAAAACAGTTCCACTGAGCACTGGTTTATGTACGCTGAAACTGTGATTTTGATGCCTTACTGGTAAGCTCAGACTGAAGTTTTGACTTGCCTTTTTAGCCAAGTATCACAGCAATAACTGATATTAATAAGGACAAGAAGTTGGGAGTGACTATGCTTTTTATCTGTGAAGCTGCACAGAGCAGAGTAAGCGGAACAACTCCTTTGCTTATATTTTTAAAAGGTCAGATTCCAGGCCTGTTATTCATGGTTTATACTACTTAATAGAATCTTCTTCTGTATGAAATCTGGGCGATATTCACATATAACATTGCATGCTAGCTGGGGCCCAAACCCCCTTCTGTCCACAGCCTCTTGCATTTGAAATGATTTGTGCTTTATACATGGGCTAACTTTCTGAACTATGGGATTAATATTGGGGTTTCATTTCCATGTGAAAAACAACCAACTGCTCACTCCCAAAGAAGGTTAAGGAGAAGCATTAAAAGGCTGGATGTCTTCTAGTACCCATGTTTAAGTCCCAAACTGGCTAGGAACAGACAAATTCTATAGTTATTCACCAGGAGAGCATCAGTGAGTAGTCCAGTGCATTGCAGAAAGGAGAATTATTGGAACTATTACCTTAGGTGTGTGCAGGTAGTAACACTTAAGAAGCTACAGTGCTTCAGACAATACTGTCATTTTCCTTACAGCTTTATGGCTAGAGAAGGATGACCTGTTGCACTAATACTGGTGTCAGTCTTCTATAACTCTGTCATGAAAATATACCCTCTGTGTGAATTTAGCTAAGAATCGGTGTTATTTTAACAAATAAGAAACTTCTGACTTTTCTGAGTTGATTTGGTTGTTTTTAACATGATTTCCTTCCTTTTATCCTCATAGTAACCCTCACAAAATATTCCTGTTTCTGCCTGTCCCTATCTTCTGATTCCTCAACTTGTGATTCATTGTCTGGGAGATCTGCTGGGAATATTGAGTCAGGTTTTCTTCTCCTTTAAGCCAGGATGACTTGCACTGCTACTGGGTGTACTACTAGCACATGTGGTAAAAACACCTGCTCCAAATTCTGAAGTTCCCTGAAACATCTCTGGTTTGCACTTTGAACTTCCTCTCAAATAATCCCTTCCTTTAAAGAGGTAGTGAAGAAGATGGTAATGCTTCTTTGATGTTTTTAAACAGTACCACTGCCATTTTTTTCCTGGCGATTAGAGAAGCAGGTTTTTTTTGTAGTGAATCCATAGCTTTGAAATATTTTGAGCATGGCTTTGTAGTGAATTTGAGCTTTAAATTTTCATTTCCATCATCAAACTATTAAATGTAATTGATCTTTATTGTTACATTTTTCCTTTTTTTTCATGATTTTCATAACGTTTTAATTATAAACCTGATGTATGTTGTTACCAAAATATGAGTAAAGATGAGGCTATTAGAAGAAATAGCAGAACAGAACATACAATGAATGTGGGGCAATGTGGAAAATTATCAGAATACGTTTTCCATTAGATAAATGGTAATTATACTTCTATGCATGAACATGTATAAATGACAGTAAGAACTTCAAAAGATGATATTTCTGACAGCCAGCACTGCAAACTCAAGCTGAAACATGAGAGACAAGCTTTGTTCTAGTCTTCACCCTTTCATCATAAGAATTAATAGAAAATTTCAGTAATCAGAATATAGCTGGCATCTTTGATGACACTTGAAGCAGAGTGGAGTACGTCTTGCTTCCCACATGGATTCATTGTGTTTCTGCTGCTGAAAACAGATATGATCTGAAGACATAGCTGAGGCTTGTTATGCCACATATGAGATTTGCATTTCTATTTTTCACATAACCAATACACTTTGAAAAGTGAGGCTTTCTACCTAACCCAAGAAAGTAAATCACCAAGATTTTGGTCTAGCCATTTATTTCAGAATAGTCCAAGTGTTCAGGGCTATATGTAAAGGAAGGTAAAGATTTCAGTGTAATTTGTCAATTCTCTCCTATCTTGAAGATCTGTTAAGTTTTCCAAAAGCTTTTCTCATATATTTTATTTTGAAATTACCATCATGAGAGTCTAACACCATGTATACTGCAAATGACTGAAAAAAACCGCTAATGCTACACAATCGAATAAGCAGAATAAAACTGTCTATCCAGGTATTCCCAGAACAGTCTCACTGGCTGTGGTTGGGTTCCACAGGGAATAATATTGCATAAACATCACAGAAAAAAAAGACTTATATGGAATCTGGCAGTTTTCCCCAAGCAAGAAATTATCAAAGCATCCAGCAGAGGATTTGACCAAATCATCATGGAAATAGATGACACAGGATATCTTAATATAAAAAGTGACAGTGACATCTTCTCTTCTACATACCTTCTGCAAACAGGAATGCAGCTGGGTGGGCACTTTAGCTACAGTCTGTGGGACAAACATCATTTTGACCGCTCTCACATTGTGAAACGGCAAAAAGTAGGAGCCCTCACTGTCTAAATAACCAGTTGATATCTGAAACAGATTCATAGCCATCGAAGAGCAGCTGCAGATGGAATCACATCTCACACGCTTACCAGTGTAAGAAAGAGAAGCCTGATAATTTTATGCAGGCTTTTCCATTCTCCCCACTACTTGGATTGCAAGATGCAATGAACTCTTTCTTCTGTCAAGTATGCAATTGCCTCCTTTGCAAAGGACATGAAACAAAGCATTGGTATGTTGTTTGAACTTCTTAAAGTAGTGAAAAGATAGCAAACTTCACAATGACTAAGGTTGGGCATTCTGGCCTTGATTCAACAGTGCACTTAAATATGTGTTCAAGATCATCCCCATTAAGCAAAGCACTTAAGCACATTCTTAATTTTTAACATATGTATAAATGCTTTTCCGAGTAATGATAGATTTAAGCACATGCTTGTGTGTCATACTGGATTGGGGCTAAAATCAGCACATATTAGTTCTTTCCAACAAATCAAAGCATCTGTTTCAAAAATAACAATGGGTCCTTCATAGCAAACAGCTGTATTCATCTACAAAGTGTTTCAACCCAAGGCATGACTTGATGTGCATAATAGGACAAATACTATTTAAGACGGACTAAAGTTTGCAGCAAAGGTATTGGTCCTTTCTAAAGAAGAAAGACAAAAAAAAAGAGTAATTACATCTTTTGTGTCTGTAAATATTTATTTGTAATAAGAATAAGAATATATGGATCTAAATGGGTGCTTAGGGGGAAAAAAAAGAAAAATGTCACAGTTTAGATTTCATGTCTCTTCAGTGCTGTATTTAGAACATCTAGAATTTCAGTTTGCTAAAACATTTCCAAAGCTATGGATATTTTCATTTTTCCGTGGGCAAAGTTTACATATTTTTGGTGTTAATTCACTTTAATAAAGAGGGACACTTTAAAAAGCTGTAGAATAGAGAGAATAATCGTTATAAGGTGAATCATCTAGGGATTAAGGACTAATAATATAACACTACTCATCCCAAAGTATCCATAAACACCAGAATGACTTTATAAAAAATATCAATCCTCAATCACTCAATCTTTCCCTTTTGGGGTAAACCACAGTAATGATTTATCAAGGCATAGCATTATATTTAAGAACAGAAGGAGAAGCATATTATCTTTGACTACAACAAAAGAGAGAATTTTACGTACTGTAGACAGAATAATTGCCCAAATTGGAATTGGCCAGGGCAGAGGAAAAAAATGGAGGAGGTGAACAGAAGGTCAAAATGAAGAGATTGGTGACTTCTGGAGAGCCATTTGTCACCTAAAAGGAAGGGGAGGAGGGGAGAAAGAAGCAGAAAAGAATTATGATTCTCTGTGGAAATCAAAGCTAAAGTATGCATTCCTGCCTTCAACATTGTTGTTTGGTAATACAAGGTTGTGGGGAGCTTGACAGAGAGCCAGAAATAAGTTTCTTTTACCGAGAGAGACAAGACAGATATATCTGGGAAAGAGGCTTGGGAGCCCTGTAACATGCTGAACTTGAGCCAAATATTATTGGAAAGGACCTGGGAGAAAAGAGAAACTCCAGGCACGGCACTGGCTTTCTTTGTTGGAAAGATCAGATCTTTTTCTATGTGATTTGAGATATTACATATATATATGAGTGTGTGTGTGAGTGTGTGGGTGGGTGGGTGGGGGTTATTTTGCTTTTACAGGAGCAGCACTTTAGCAGAAGTGAGTTCATCCGAGTCTTTGGCCATCTCGAGACATCAGGGGTCAGCATACATTTCCCTGTAAGCAGTTCAGGACATGTATTTGTTTGACATCACAGACCACGATGGCATCGTGATGTTGATTGACGACCATTGCTACTACTGAGCAATTATTTACTATCCATAGTCATATACGTTTCGATGTCTCTTGCATCTTACCTAGCAGGGTATTGCAGAGTAAAGACCCTTCTGTTGAAATACAAAGGTCACAGCTATACTGTTAGATATCTGGACAGAAAGATCTGAGTTTGTGTCTACTGAGGTCCCTAGGTGTGATTCAGACATTAAAAGGTCTATAACAATTATTCTTGGATTAATTGTTACTGCACAAATCAAAAAGGTAGAGATGGAAAATCTGAATGTTATGCATGTTGCATATCTTGCAATCATGGCTGTATACATCATCTTTGAGTTGCTATTTACTGAAGATGAATAATTTATCACTCTAAGGAGAGTAGGAATTTGGAAACCTAAGTTTTGCAAATTCTTCCACTCCAAAATATGCTTTCATTTTAATCCATTTGAAAGCAGCCATAACAAAAATGGTTTGAGCCAGTTGAAATGTTGTGTTTTGATAACAGAGAGATATTTTGCTTCAACTTTTTTTATTACATCAGATAACATTTATTTAAAAATGAAGAATCATTTAAAATGAAACATTCCTTTCTGCTTGTTATCCAAATCCTTTTTAACCATTTTTCCCCTCTAAATATAAATGAACTAGCTAGATATGGGTAAATATGAATTTGGAGTTTAATGAAACTTCACAAAAATGAGGTTTTGGTACTGGAAAATAGAGCATCCTTTTTACTTAACATTAGGAAACCCTGACCTACTATGACTCTGGGGTATCTGTACAAGCCTGTGGGCAGTGCTGAAGAAGCTTGAACTTCAATTCTCTACCATTAGAATGGTCTTACTTCTTTAGCTGAGAAGGTCATTTAAAAGAAACCCAACAAGTTTTGCTTGACAATTTTAGCCTTAGGCATATGTACATACTGGCATAAAGTAGATTCTTTGGTTATTATCACCCACTTCTAATTTTCATCACAGAACTGGGTATCTGTCTTCTTTGGCTTCCTTGCTTCTCAGTTTCTAATCTCTGTCATTTTGCATGTTATTAATCCAAAGTGAAACCCATTGACTTACAGTATGACATTGTGTGTACTTATAAATTGAGTGGTTATTGTTTCAGTTGTTTGGCTCCAATGATATGCTTCTAAATAAAGGGCTGTTCTTACACCTACCAGCTTTGTTGAGGTTTCTCCCAATATAGATTTTTAAATAGCTATACCTATTTCTCTCACACTTAAAATGCAGGAAGACTATGTTGCACTAAAGAAACAAAGAGACCACTGAGTAGGGCAGGTTGATTATAAAAATGTTTTAAATTATTTCAGTGAGTATATCTCCTTAATCCTATTATCTTCAAACTAAAGACATATTTTTAAAGTTACTGCTACTCTGACTAAACCATTTTACAAGTCTCCTATAGACACATGTATTAAGAAACTGGACGTGTTTATTCTGCCTAATTGTACATCATGGCACAATGTATCCAGGGCACTCATGTGAGTTTCATTCCCTACCTGTCTCTGGCACTCTTTTGTACCTGAGAAAAGAAATGTAAATAAACCAGCCTCTGTAGATTTTTTTTTCAGAGACTGAAGGGCATTTAGCTTGCCAAGTGGTTTCTCTGCCACTGCTTTTGTTGTCTCTGGGAGACCCTATAAAGGAACACTTTGCTCATGGTGATCAAATGCCCAGTGCCAAAATTTCCTTATCAGCATCTAAGAGTATGCATCCCATATAGTAATTCATACTTAGTTACTATCCTGACTTTTGACAGGTTTATTCACTACACACTGTAAAAAAAAATTGTATGAGTTAAAACTTAATTTTTGTTGTGATAACATTAACGTAGAGGTTTAGAATCATGCCTGCATTGCACACAAGCTATGATGTGGTAACAGGGAGAAAGCCAGACGTTGAATTTGTACCAAGACTTGTACAACCAGCTTTTGCAGTTCCCTGAAGCTGTATTAACTCCGACACAAATTCACTGGACTGTAGTTGCTTCTTTGCTAGTAATGCCTGTACTGATAATTTAACAGTGATAGGATTTAGTCTCTGGCATTGAGGCCAACTTGCACAGTCTTGCTAATCCATGCTGTAAAAATATCTTATAATTGAAAAAAACATGGTTACACTAAAACTGACTGGTGTGAACAGTTTGATTCCCAAACTGTGCTGGACATTATTTTTTAGAGTATATTATATAGACCAACAAACTGTATGTTGAAATTTGTACTAGCTCAAGAAAATCTAGTTCTTGCACCTGGGTCTGGACCCTGCCAGTGTTTGATTTGTCACTGTAGTCATAATCTCAGAGTCCACCTGAGTTCTTCGCTCTTCAATCTGTGCTGATCCACTAGAACAATTGCAGCCTCTCAATTAGCATTCTCAGGTCATCAGCTTTCTGCATGATGAATTTAGTAATTTAACTGTTTCAGCAGAGTTCTGCCTGTAATATGTTAGTTGCTGTATATATGTAACAATTAATAGTCTCTGTATTATCACAAAATGGACATGAAAATCAAAAAAGTAAGGAAACAGAAATAGAAGGACTAATAAGGTAAGAGAAAGAAAGAGTAGTGTAATAAATATGCCATGTTTTAGCAAACTTTCTTGTAAAACAATTTGCAGACAATCAATATTAACAAGATGCTATCTGCTTAACTGCTGTTTAATGGCAATTTTCATCATGGCAATAATCAACATCTTCAGATCAGTGGGTTATTTATTCTACAGAAACTTTCTCGTGCATGATACACATAAATTGGGTTTGGCCAAAAATATAAGGCAGAGTTGGAGGGAGCAGTTGCTGATAGAAGAAAGTGGAAACTCACCTCTTCCTAAACCAGTTGCATAAGTTTACAGTAAGAAAGAATTCAGCATAGTCCTGATAGAGTATTGGGGGGGGGGGGGAAAGCAACATATCCTGCCTTACTAATGGCTACTCATCACTTTACAGACAACCTTTAAGACAATGATGGTTTCCTCAGAAATCAGCTAAGACAGGATGCACAACTCATGTGAACTGGTACTCCATCGAATTAAGTCGAAGAATTGCCCAAAAGAGGGTGTACAGAGTTATATTAGCTGGACTTCTGATATATTTTAGGAACCTCGTCAAGCTCATCACAGGCACAGTACAGGAGTAGTTCTTACATGCGTTCCTGTGATGGTTTAGTCCATTAATTATTCAGCACGCTTTCTGAAACTAAGAAAAAAAATCACATGTAAAACATCCCATGACTTCTATATGGGCAAAATGAGACTTGAGAAGATTCTTTCTTCTTTCTCAACAGCAATGAGCACCGACATTCAACAATTTCTTAATGCACTTTTTCAGTGATGTATCCTTACTTTCTTGGGTTTCTTTATCCCTCTGGATCTTGCCTGTTTTGCTCCACACGAGAGGTCAAATTTCCTTGGCTAACCAGTGGGCTTCCTGGCAGTTGTAACCAAAGCACCAGGCTTGTAGCATTTCAGGCAAGAACTAGATCAACTGTAAATAATTAGAGAAACTAGTGAACCCCTTGTTACGTGTTTCAAACAGTCAACAGAAAGATTCACTGGTATTTTACTGAGGTGCACAACAGACTTTCAGAGAGGCTGAAAACTCCTGACTTATTAAGACAAACCCTGAAAGAGGCTGGGAAGTGGATTGCCCAGATATTTCTCCTGTAAATTCTTCAGCAGATGTACAGATGGTATTTTGATATGATCTGAACCATAAGACTTGGAAGCAAACTTGGCACTGCTGTGTTAAAAATGAAATCCTTTTATGTTTGCCTAAGATTTCTCTGTGATATATGGATAATGAGTGTTATGAGTAAAAAATATTTTTACAAATTATTGTTACAACTCTGGATAAGATTTTTGTGCCTATACTTCTTTGGCATTGTCATTGACTTCAAAGCAGAGGGAAGAAAACCAATGAGAAATTGTATGAATGATATGAGATAAAGATATATAAAAGAATATTTAGAAAGACCTGAAAGGTCCAATTCAGATCTAAAAGCCTGGGATTTAATCATTCAATAATAATCAAGGTAACAGTTTTGGATATTTATCCCATAAACTGTCATTCACTGCATACAGGACATTGTCTAGACATTCAAAATGAGTCATCTATGTCTAAATCAGATATACAGTTCTTCTGAAAACTCTTGGATACCTTTATTTTTTTCTTAATACTATACTATACTGTTATACTCTTAATATAATTAAAAGTGTAGTTATTGGTAAAATTTTAAGTTTCAGGTTTTTTGCCCTCTCATTGGTTAAAGCTTCTCAAAGTGTTCACAAACATAAGATCAAGAAATTTTAGAGCCTTAGACCTGTTTCAACAAGATACTTAAGTACTTGAAAATAAGTGGCAGCTGGACTTCTTTACCTCTGTGCATAGATTGTGAAGTCCGTACTGTTATAATTTCCTTAAAGTTTCATTGATTTAACAAAATTAAAAAGAAAAAAATCCATAAAATCTTGTAGAAAACGTCTTCCCACTTTGAAAAAATCAGGTCTTTAAACAAAGTAAAGTGAAATAAATTATAGAAATAATTTGGCATTTTCCCTGATGGTAACAACATGTTTTAACAGCTAGTATGTTGAGATTCTCTGCATTAGTTCCTACAAATGCAGACTCTAAGATACCTAAGAAAACTAAGTAAATAGTTGAGTGGGAATAGAAGGGAAAACAACAGAAGAAAGATCTGTTTGTTTCAGAAGGAATGATTTTTTTTCCTAGATGGCTTATTCCAGAAGTGGAAATAGTTGAACTAAGTCATGCTAGCAATGATCATAGTTCTAGAATCTTTTCTGCAATTTATTATAAATTCTTTTTGGGAAAGGAAAAGTTTTGTGTATTTTTAAAAGTCAAAACATGGCTTTAAATATTCATATTTTCTGAAAGAAAGCATATTGCTTTTCTATTGAGTCATGCTATGGGAATAAAACCCAGACCATGCTGCTAGGATTCCTACAAGAACTTTCAGTTGCTTGTGCATATTGTATAATCTGAGAATCAAGGGACTCAGCTGCAGTTAATTTTCATTTGCTGTTTGTATATAAATGCTTTTAGTACTTAAACTAAATTCAGATCAATTAAACTAATGTTGTTTGACATAATATTCCTTGTTCCAAAATCAATATTCCTTCATTTGACAGACTTATTCTTGAATTCAGGATGTTTATTATTCTTAAAGCTTACCTATAGATCTGTTTTTTGTCTTTGATGATATAAAACAGTTCTTCCTTATGTACCATGAGCCAGAGTATAATGGGGTTCAAATTTCTCTGGTAAATATCTTTAATTGTAAGATCATGTCTGTTAACCTCTTGCCATAGTGCTAACTTCCTATCCTTTCTTTTGTCTTTGCTATTATTTCTTTGAGGTCATATTCTCCCAAGGAAGATGCATTCTTTTAATAGAACTCGGCTACTGAAGGCAACTTTTTCTGAAATTGTGGTATTTGATGATGAAAGGTCCTCCATCTGATTTCAGACGATGAAGTTTTTCAATTTCATTTCAATCAACAGGTTCCATAAAGATCTATGGCCAAAAAAAGTCTTTCTCTAGGTATCATTTACATTACTGCCTAGAGAGGAAGTAAGAAGGAAAACTACAGGGAAGCACTAACTCTTTCAATGTTTATTGTCCAACAGTAAGGAGGGTTAGCAGTGCTGGTTCCCTGAGTTTCATGATGATCCAGAGTTAAAGCAAGTCATGGAGTCATGACAATACTTGCTCTCTACTGCTTGTTTCACAAACCCATTCATAGATAGGAAAGCTGCTGTAGGGAAATTCTGTACCACCAAGGCTGGCACTTTCTTGTCCTCCCACAAATAAAGCATGAATCACAATTTGACCCTCAGTGTATTTCTGCAGGTCATAGTACTACCTGCAAGAGCTTGCCTGAATGATGTCTACCTAAGGATTGAATGGAGTCCTTAGGATTTGGTCCACCAGGAGTATTTTTCTTGAGCTTTACTTCTGAGAAGATAGAGCAGGGCTCATGCCCTTCAGATCCTCTTTACCCTCCCTCTGCAGTACTTATAAATCTTGTGATTTTGTTTTGTCTGGCTGCTGTCCAAAAACAGACCTGTCGAATGAAGGGCAGCTTTGGGATCATTTATCAATGTAACAGTGGGAATAGTGGGCTGAACAGTAGTTTTGTGCTGTTACCAAGTGAAACCACCATGAGCAGTTACCTAATTGGAATAATATGGCACATGTTCTCATAATTGCTCTCCTTTGATAACTTTACTTAGGTCATGTTTTCTTAGCTAATTATCATTAAAAAAATATCTAATGAAGGTAAAAAGGACTACGGGTTGCAAAAAAAAAAGTGCATAAGCTGCAGTGTAACTTCTTTTCAGACATAAATATTTTCTTTACATTAATGGTAATAGAAATTATATAGCTTGGCATCAGCTGCAAATGTAATCAACAGCTATAGTTCCCAGGTATTTATTATGACTGAAGGTCAGAGTGGAAGAGGAGTTATTAATGAAACTTAAGGCAAACTGTCTCAATTATGCTGCTGGAGGGCAGAGTCCTGACCTTGTCCTCCTCTGCAGCTCCCCAGACCTCCAGACACAGATGAGAAATGAAATCCTACCGCTTCAGGTAGATCCTTCCAGCCACTCAACCCCTGAGTACAAGACGAATGAAATGGGTATTGCTCCATGCTTAGAGCAAGAATGAAGGCAGCACAGCTACTGATGAATTACATCATACATCTGGGAGAGATGTGAGAGAACATTATCATTCTGAGTAACTGCTCCAGAAAAAAACCCAAAACTTTTCACCCTTCCTCACTCTGTTCTGTGGAGACAGAGAAGTTTCTCTTTGAGTTTTTCTACTGTTTTTTTTAATAAAACCCTATAATTTAACCTACAAGGTCTTTAAAAGTGTATCTTAACCTGAGAGATATACTGATAAAATTATTAGTATATATTAGGCTGGTATCTCTCACCTTATCTCAGGTACCTAATAGTTAGAGGTCTATGACTGACATGGTGACCTCAGACTCACTTTACAGTCAGGAGAAAAAATGGACATTCCCAGATTGCAATCCATCTTATTTGAGCTAAGTACACAAGACAGGTCAGATGAATTGTGGCCTGGATTTGCTTCCACTGAGTATAACAGGAAGCCAGGGTAACTAGCAGAGGTTTAGATGTTGAACTTTTAGATGTCTACATTAAGGTAGATGAATTGCACCCTAAAGTTATGCACACTAATAAATTAAACAGTAGAAAGGAACATGCCCTGCCACTTTGTTGCCTACAATGCAAACAAGTTCAGATGGTACCTGGCTGCTTTTGACCCAGGAGAGCTACTGCTGTTCGAAACAGTTTTGGAGTAATTTGGGATCAGAGATTGTTGTTAACAGTTCGGATGTGGCTGCTCAGTTTCTGAGGGCACAAGGATTCAGTCAATGGATGCTGGTTAGCTGTGGTACCAGAGCATGGCTGTGAGTGCATTTAATTTTATAGTATGGACATAATATTAGTAGCTATAGGAATCAATTCCTATCAAACATATTTGGCAGTTCCAGAAGTCACACTTTCCTACAGATTTCAGTGAAATCACTCTCTAGAGAAATATAGGGATAGAAATCCCTTTCTCCAGCTTCCAAGGGCACTCAGAAACCAACAGCAATCTCTTTTCAGAAAGTATGAAACATTAGTGTTACTGATAGAAAATAACAAAGATGTGAGCAACTATGTGACAATATCTAACTGAAACATTATGCTTTAAAACTATCATTCTGTTCCCACTGACTTCAAAGCTACAGGATCAGGCCTGAAAAGTTTCTGAGTTTTTTTTTTTTTTTCAGGAATGATGATGGCCAGAAGTGGAGTTATTTTTATTCTTTATGAGAAACAATGAATAAGAGGCCATGCTTACTTTTCACTGGAAATTTTGAAACAACCAGTTCACTTCAGGGGAAAAAAAAAAAAAAGCCCTCTGCACTGAATTATTTTTTTTCCGCTATGTTCATGAACACTTTCAAAGAAGCCTGACTCAGGACAGCCAATGCAGTATAAAGCCAAGCTACTAAAACCTCTTTTCTTTCCTTAGACATTTGGGGCCTGTACTCTCTTTGTATATTTTGTCACTGGGAAAGAAAACAGCTGTGTTCTTGAAATTCCTGTTTCTCTTTCTTGGTAGGTCAGTTCTCTTTCATGAATTTTGTTTGTCTCTGCTAGTATCTGTGAGGGAACCTGTTTTGATTAATAACATTTTACCTTTTTTTCGTTTAAACTTGCTTATTGGCAGGGTGGGTTTAATTAACAAAGCTGGTAACTAAAATCAATTGCACTAACTAAACAAAGCAGAGTGTAAAACTGCAGAAAGATGAAGATAATAAGAACTAAAGACCATCACACATAAAAATTCTTCAGCAGAAATAACTAAAACAAACCACTGCCACCATCAATTTTTCTTTATAAATTATATGGAAAACTAATATACAGTTCTGTTTTGCTACTCCACTGATAGAATCCTGGAATAATTTAGATGGGAAGGGATGTCTAGAGGCTTGTAGTATAACCTACCAATAAAACCAGAGTCAGCTATGGGATCAGACCAGGGCTTTATCCAGTCAGGTCTTGACAGCTTCCAAGGACAGAGATTGCACTACCTCTCTTGGCAGCCTGATCCACTGCTGCACTGTCTCCATGAGGAAAAAGTGTTTCATTATATCTAGTTTGAGCTTCTCTTGTTTCAACTTATCCTTGCGGTTCATCCCCCTACCATGTGCAACTTTGAAGAACTTGGCTCTGTCATCTCTCAACTTCCTTGTTCAGAGTCAGCCAGTCCCCCTAGGGTGGTGTCATCTGTACACATAATGAGACTGCTCTCCAACATCTCCTCCAGATCACAAGTGAATACACCAAACAGGACGGACCCTGCGACAGATCCCTGCAGTACTCCAATAGTTACCAGCCTGCAGACCCATTAACCAACCATCACATCAGATTTTACACACCTAGTTGTTCCCCAATACAGAGCATGGCATCCTAAATCAAATACTAGGGACACAGTGCTAAAAGGCCAGCTAAAATCCAGGGGCATCCACAGCTTTCACCTCATCCACAAATCTACTTACTTTTCACAGAAGACAACCAGGTTGTTGGGCATCAGTTAGTCCCTGTAAACCTGTGCTAATTTTGCAAATCACCTCTTCTCCTTTACATGCCCATGGATTCCAGGAAGACTTGCTTGATCATTTTCCTAGGGACCAAAATCAGGCTCACCAATTCGTATTCCTTGGATCACCCTTTTGTTCTTTGCTTTAAAAATACACACAGTATTTACTTTCCTCTAGTCTTTCGGGTCCTCCCCTCATATCCATGACATTTCAGAGATGATAGAGAGTGCTCTTGCTATGACACTGACTGTGACTCTCAGGTACAGTATATGTATACGGTCCCAAGGACTCCTAGGGATTGAGTTCTTTTACCACAATCCCTGACTTGATCCTCATCCACTGCTTGTACCTCTCAGTGCACTTCCTGTAACAACAGAAGCCTGGGAGATTTGTGTAGTGAAGACTGAGACAAGGAAGGTATTGAGTCCCTCAGCCTTATCCATGTCTGCTGTCACTAAGCCACCTGTTTAATTCAGCAACAATGCCCTATATTTTTTATTCAGTCTTTTTACTACTAAAATAACATTATAAGTTCTTGGTGATTTTGATGTCCCTTGCAAGGTTCAACTCTAAGTGAGCTTTGGCTTATCTTACACCACTGACACATTCCTGGGCAATGCTTTGAAAATCTTCCTTTGGGGCACATCCCTGTTTCCATGTTGCCCACCCAGAAGATGTCAGGCAGATTAATGCTTCCCATCAGAACTGGGGTTTGTGATCTAGAGTCTTGATTCACTTATAAAGCATGGAATTTAATAAAAAAAGTTCTGATGGAAAGGTTTTGCCAAGAAATTTCATTACTGAAGCTACAGTTAGCATGGATATTTAATTATGGTGCTAACATCTATGAAAAATACTTATTTATCCTGACATTTTTGATGGAACTAAAACCCCATTAGGTACAGGAATTTTTCAGGATAATTATGAGTAATTTTTACTACAAAGAACTCAGGAATGTTTTATATTTTATTGATGACCCATTCTTAAATGTTGACAGTTTTGGTTTGAACAAATGATAGGGTTTTGTTTAGATTCATTGCTAAGGACCAGACTGCAGTACTCACTATCACAGCAACTAGCTCAGATGAAAAGGTCTTGTTTCATTTAAGTCAAAATGGCTCTTCAAAAAATAATATAAAACTCAATATTAGTAAAGTTGTCAACATAGTTAAGAACAAGGTGACTATGTACCCTTCTTTCACTATAAGGAAAAAAAATTATAACAGACATAAGCGGGATGTGCTTCATAGAGCAATCTGGCTTAGCAGCATTATGGTCCTTTTCTCCAGACACCAACATAAATGATCTGCATTTAATAAAGATTTGATTATATTTGTCATACTTTTCAAGAGCTTTTCAAGAATGTGAAAATCCCATCTGAGTCCAAACTTTGGTTATTGAAGGTCTATATAAAAATTGGACATTATTTAGAACATACTGTTCAGAGTTCTAAATAATTACCTTTCTCTGATTGCCAGAAACAGATAATAATATGACATTTTGAGTTTCATGAAATATACTTATGATACTTTTTTTTTCCTTTGTAAATGTAAGGGGAAATCTCGCAACAGAAATACAGTTATAGCCTCTATGCAAATTCAGGGTAGTATCATTGTACTTTTTATAACTGGGACATGTTTGGATGCTTTTACTATAATTAAAGTAGTAAGAGACTTATAACAAAATTCTTAAAAGCTCTAAAGTGCCATTTAAATGTTGCCTACCTCCCAGTGTTTTCCATGTTCTAAGCTTGCAACATTTTATTGTCTAGTTATCTTACTTACAAGTATGCTTGTAGGCACACCTAAATGGGTTTAAGTCCTAAAAAACACTTAATTGATGTTTATGCTATTTGGAGATTTATAGTTCAAGTATTCTCTTGCACAAAAAAAGATTTCCCACCCCCCCCCTTTTTTTTACCAGTTAGTCCTATGATTCCCTTCAGGATTAAATCTGGTTTTAGTCTGGATGCTTTCTGGCACTTTCTTTAATGATGCCACAGCCTTGTACAGGAATATTAGCCAGTAGGTAATATGGATCCAACTATTATTCTTCTGAAGTAGAAGAAATTAGTTGAGTGAACACAAGCCATTTTGTGCCATACCTGAAGGCCAAACCTGTGTTTCTAGCAGGATTTATTTACTAGTATGGACATCTTTCTTTCCTTGTCCAAATAAATAATTATTTATTCTTTAAGAAGTGGAAGCACCACATCTCATAGTAATTTAAAGCTAATAACAGGGAAATATTTTAGGACATAAGAGACTTGAATACAGAAATTTTATACAAAAAAAAGTATCAAAATGAGAAAAAAAAAATTTCCTCCCTGCATAGCCTTTATCGTGCGTGGTACAATGCTGGGAGGAGCCAAATATACATTCAGTCTGCCCAATGAAAAATAAATGTGGACACCATCCTTTAACAAAAAGGAGAAATCTAAGCACCACTACTCTAAGGATTGTTTTGTGAGGCAGAGTTTGCTAAATTGTCAGAGCTCAAAACATATTTTGTGTCTGTAACTTCCAGATGACAGTCATGACCTTCTCTCCCACTTCCTGATCTGGGTGACCTCCTGTCCCGTAGGCAGTATTTTGATTGCTGTTCTTATATGTTTAACAACTCCCATTTTGTCAGGTAGAGAAGTCCTTGTATCCAGCACAGGGCTGTGTTCTCTACAGTGGGTCATGGGTAGTATGACACATGGGTAGTAGAAGGGAAGTATTCCTAAAGAATAATTTTAGCACCCAGAGGGATGGCGAAATAAGAGGAATAATCAGAATAGCAAAGTTAGTGGGTGCTCTAGTAAGCCTTTCTGTTTAACTCAGTCTTTGTCAATCCCTACTGGATCTTTTGTCAATCTAGTCATTCAAATAGGAAAAACTAAACTTCAAGCAAATTCATGTGAATTTCTAGACATCTAGAAATCTGCCTGTCTCTTTTCTTACATACTGCTTCATCTCACAACCGTTTGGCCAAGCTAGACTTGTCCACATTTTGGAAAACTCTCTCTCCAGTCCTTTTCTACTGTCCATGAAGGGACATGATAATAATATTTTATGGTTCATCCACTCTGATATGGAGATACTGCACAAGCCAAATTTCTAGTCCAAAGGGAGACAAAATTACATGTACCAAAATAGTTATTTTTCACCAATGTGTCAACAAAAACCACCCTGGGTTATAGTGTATAGAAAACACAATTCAGCATACTATGTCAGTCCATCTCTGTTAAGAAAACTCCTTAACAACATGCTTAAATGATGTTCTGACTAAGGATTCTTTTAGAAAAGAGACTCTTAGGTGTTTTGTCTCTGGTGAGTTTTTAAAATACCCTCAGTCCTATCATAAAGTACAGCTGCCATGTCAATAGAACACTTTTTCTACAAGCAACTGCATCTTAAGTGAACCCATCTATATCTATTTAGAGAAAAAAACCCCAACATATAAACTTAGTAAGGACTTTGTTTTCCATCCTCTCTAAATTTGTGTAAGTATATTAATATTACATTCCTCATATGTATTAGAAAAACATCTGCTTTGTTTGCAGTACTTATCATTAACACCAAGGTGAAGGACATACAAAAGGGTGACACTGCAGTTTTAAATATGATGTCAAAATTGGTTATTGCATGAAATTTCCGTGCACTTAAGGGACTTTGCCAGGTCAAATTAGGTCCCAGATTTTGTTTTGATAAAGAAAAGCCTTTAAAACTCTTAAAAATGAAACATTTTCATGATTATTTATTCAATATTCCAATGGGAATGTTTTCGGTCTTTTTTCTGCTTTTTTTTTTTAAACAAGTGTTGAACTACATATTCATAATGCAAACATCACACTGTTGTACTGAATACTGCTGGCCCATGAGAACCTAAATCTCTGAACTGAGTTTAAAGAGGTTGTAAAGCTTAACATGACAAGACTGGCTTTGCTCTCAAAATTAAGAGAAAAGGGTAGATAAACAATACAAAAGATAAAGCAAGGATATTCTCATATATAAAAGAGAAATGGAAAGATATTTGTTAAAGTCTGTTTAGAGAAAGATGCATTTGGTCTTTTGTTTTTGTAATGGCAAGTGATCCGTATTGAAGAATATTCTATCTAATAAAGCAAATGCAAATATTATGTTTATGTAACAAAAATAATCTGCTTAATTATAGTATTTTTTACCTAGAAAGAGAATCTAAACACAATTATCTTGATTTATATTAGATTCCAAACTAAAAGTATGTCAAGAAATTAGAGTTGCAAATTTCACACATGCAAACAGATTGTGAAATCTTCATATATGGACGTTAGTAGCAAACATTTAATAACAAACGTTCTGCTTTATTCTTGAGGGTTTTATGGAAAGATGCTCTTTTTAGGTTGAGAGGGGAAAAAAAAATATTTGGAGTTGCTATACATCTGCTTGAAAGTCTGCATGTTGTCAGAAAAAAAGTTAAAGTTTGAGTCCATTATTTCCATAGAAACTTGAAAACTGAAGAAAACTATGTAGTTAAAGTATCAAACTTATGAACTTAGATAAGTGTGGGGATTTTTTTTTTCCAATATTTTAATTATCAGAAACACACCTCTTACATCTATACTAATCTAAATTGTGAAAAGAGTATGATATTAAGTATGGCCATGCAATTCCTTATGTTTCCAGACATGGGTCCAAGACTCAGAAATCTGAGGATCATTCAGTAAATGTAGCAGATTATTTCCTTTGTGATTGGAAAAGCTTCTTGATTTGTTCAAAATATTGAGACAATATTTTTTTATCCTCTCCATTTTATTGATTTAGATTGTAAGTTTTTTTATGAAAGTATTTTTCCTAACTGCATAATTATACATTATTTAAAAGCCACTCTAAGTATATACGTACAGAAATGTTTCATGTGAACTAGATGAGGCCAGATTCCTCACAGATTTTTCTTCCAAAGTTTTGTTCTTTTTCCTCATTTGCCCCTCAGCTTCAGGCTGGCTTCAGCTGAATATCTTGACTCCCAAACCACCGTCTGCAAAACTGCTGTGCATTTTTTGGCCCTCCTGCTGTCTTCAAATCACCTGTAAAAATAACTTCACCTCTAGCATTTGTCCATCTCAGCTCTCTTCTGCTTGGCCTTTAGTAGGACTTGTGATTTAGTAGGACTCTGTTCTAGCAAGGCTGAAAGATTTCCTGGTACAGGGATGCTCTAAGATAGAAAGGTCTCTTCAAGGTAAGAAATACAAACTGGTTATAGTATCAGTATGAGTGTGTTTATAACAGAGGCAAAATCATTAAATTCCACTGTTCTGGAAAAGCTTCCTAGTCTGTAGTTCATAGAAAAAAGGTCTCTTCTTTTTGCTATCCTCTAACCAGATCTAAAGGGCGTTCTGTCCTTCTGTCCATCCTATTCATATTGTTTATAGTTTGATGATCATAGAATCATGGAATGTAAAGGAATTGGAATGGACCTTGAGCTCATCTAGTCCCAAATCCCACTGCCATGGTCAGGGACACCTCCCACTAGACCAGGTTGCTCAAGGCCTTGTCCAGTCTGGCTTTGAACACCGACAGGGGCAGGACATCCACAACCTCCCTGGCAACCTGTTCCAGTGTGTTACCATCCCCACAGTAAAAAATTTCTTCCTAATATCTAAACTGAATTTCCCCTCTTTGTACCCATTACTCCTTGTCCTATCACTATAGTTTCTGATGAAGAGTCCCTCTCTGGCTTCCCTGTAGGCCCCCTTCGTGTACTTGAAGGTTGCTATGAGGTCACTGTAGAAGCAGCCTTAAAGATGCTAAAAAAGAAATGGAGCAAGATCAAGGTTATCCTCCTTTAGCAAACTAGAATAATGTAAAAGCAATTATTTTATAAAACCAAATACATTTCATTTTAATAAATGGAGGCATCTACTAGTTTGCAATATACTGGTAGCAAAGCAACTAATATGGTTACTCTGGGAGTAAACTGGAATTAAAAGTTGCATCATTACCTCAGAAGTCTGAATAAAAATGCACTAATATATTCATTTTTTTAAAAAATGAGAGATAAGGAGGGTAAAATTATCTTTTATTACATTTTTAAAAATGCTGGGTTTGAATTCTCAGATAGTTTGCCTACATGGCAAACTGTATCATCCTTACTCTAAGTCCTCAGTTTAAAAATTAATAGCAAAACCCCTTAAACAGGCCTGGAACTTATCCAGGGATCCAGAAGCTGTTTATTTCTTCTGGATGACATAAAAAAAGATGTTTTTATTTATAGCATACCTACTGGTTCCAATAATTCCAAAAGGCTGGATAAAAATAGGGGAAAATGATTGCCAAGAAGACATTTACACTGAGTTCCCCAAATTGTTTAGTGAGAGAGTCATTTGTATTTTTGTCCCTACCTCCATGTGTAGGACAGTGCATACTGTCTCTCCTCCAGGAGCAGACCAGAAGAGAGTTACTCTTTGCCTTTGTGTTCCCACCTGCCCAGAGAAGCAGTGATTTACCCCATATTATCCTTTTAATTCTCCCCTGTCTCTCTAACTAGTTACTCCCAGCGACCCGTTGTGTGGCCATGGCACAGATATTTTTCAGGTTGTAGGACCCAGCCAAGTCAATTTGAATGCCTAAATCAAACTTAGAGACAGGTTCATTTTATCTTGAATTGATCAGGCCTGTACCATGGAGTCCCATGCTGAACTTGACTGTTTTAACCAGAGATTCTCACCAGAGCTGCAGTTTCTGTTCTCCAGAGCCCTGTGCTTCATTTGCTACAAGGTCAATCAATGAAAGATTGGGCAATTAGCTCAGTTCAGTACACAGCATCCCCTGAGGGGCTGGCAAACTGCATTTCCTGCTTGGAAAGGCACAAACTAAGGATATCATATGAGGGCTACACTGAATGGATCCAACTTGGAACTTGTAGCTACACCATCATGGCTAGGCTTCGCGAATGAAGATTTGGGAAAGGCTCTAACCATGTTTGTTGCAAGCGCGTTGGTGGCTAAAAAGGCCAATACGAGAAAGGCATGTCCGGTTGCAAAAGGCACAGCAGAAAGACTCCTTAGATGGTATATTCTGCAGGGCACGATTCTTTCTGCGTTGTCTTTTCTCCTCAAGGGTGATCCTGCGTGCTTTCTCAAAGGCATCAGCAGTGTTATAGATGGTGTGTCTCCAGACCTCCTGATGTTGATCAATATGGCCAAGGCTGAGATGTTGTTTCAGGGAGTCCTTGTATCTTCTCTTTGGGGCTCCTCTCTTGTGGCAGCCAGTGGCAAGTTCACCATAAAGCAGGATCTTAGGGAGGCGGTGGTCCTTCATCCTTGAGACGTGCCCTGCCCAACGCAGCTGTGTTCTCAGCAATATGGCCTCAATACTCGTGGTTGCTACATAAATACCAGTAAATAAACAAAGCCAAGACATGGATATGGATATGAATACTGATAAATTGTTATGTGGTCTTTGCCCACTAACATGCTCATTTAGTACAAGAAAGCTGTGGACCTGTTACAGTGGGCCTAGAGGAGGCCACAGAGATAATCTGTGGGCTGGAACTCCTCCCCTGTGAGGACAGATTGAGAGAGTTGGGGTTGTTCAGCCTGGAGAAAAGAAGGCTCTGGGGGGACCTGAGCACCTTCCAATACCTAAAGGGTTCACAGAATCATAGAATCATAAGTTGGAAGACGAGGAAATGTTTTTTAGCAAAGTCTTTTGCAACAAGACAAGTGGTAACGGTTTTGAACTAAGAAAGAGTAGATTCAAACTAGATATAAGGGAGAAATTTTTATTATGAGGGTGATGAAATGCTGGAACAGGTTGTTTAGAGAAGTGATAGATGCCCCATCCCTGAAAAATTCAAGGTCAGGCTGGATAGGGCTCTGAGCAACCTGATCTTGTTGAACTTTTCCCTCTGCATTTCAGGGGGTTGACCTAGATGACTTTTAAAAGTCTTTTTCAACCCAAACCATTCTATGATACTATGATTTCAGCAGCTTGTTCCCAATCCAAGCTCAGTCACCTGTGATATGCAAAAAGGGAATTTAAGTAGATTGACACAATATAGAGAGACTTTCAGTATCACGCCCAGAGGATGGCCCTGACACTACCGGTGTACATGTAACCTGTAAGACCTACCAACAGCTGCAATGTACAAAATCAAGGCTTGTTTGTGTCCTATTCCTAAGCAGCTTCTTTAATGTTGAATTCCTCTTGCTCATGCTGTCCATGGTAACAGTAGCTAATGTGAAGTAATGAAAATATGCTCTAACCTTCCCAACTTCCCCCTATGTACGTAAAGGTCAGGCTAAAATCTGGTTTTGATCAAGTTGAATGAAATCTAAGTCCTGAGCAGAAAAGGGAAAGAAACACCTTGACCTTTTTCTCTTGGCACAAAGCAGAAACCAGTATTGGTTTAAAACCAATGATGATACAGGGTTTTTATAAAACAGTAATATTTCAGGAACCAGTCCTTAAAAACTACACTGTTGTCCTGACCACATTAAAGCACTTGAGTTTCTTTGTTTATACCATGTATTTTTCCTCACTATTAAACTGCAGGGGACTTCTTGCATACACCATGTTAGTCAAGCAGCAGTTCAGATTTCATTCAGCCTTGTTTGCTGTCTTAAGCCATTAAACACCCTCATCTCTTTGTTCCTCTTCTACTTATTTTTCCAGTGGTGTGGGGCAAATTTCTGGAAGAGCTCAATGAATTTTCAGAAGACCAGGAGATCTGAGCTTTTAGACAATGTTTTAGTGGGACTGATTTTGCCATTTCAGCCACTCGAAATAAAAGAATGCTAATACAGACTGAACCTGAAGCATGACAGGTGCATATTTAAAGCCTTGGGGGATCACTTACACACAGTAGCAGCATTTGGGCCACAGTAGTGTATTTAAATCAAGTTTTATATGATGTAAGTGTAAAACTTTTAAAACTTGCTGATTAATAAATTCATTACTTCTAACAGAAATCTTTGTGTTTGATAGATACTTTTTACTTTCAGGAGTGACAGGACCCGTTTCCAGGCAGTAAGTTCATACTGCAGCCCTGTGTTGACTTGATTTTAGGGAGTTTTTATGTGTATAGCAATATCAGAACTTTAAAAGGAAAAATCCTCTGTAAACATGATCTTTCATGTATTTAACTTAGATCAATATATGTATCAACACTGCAGCAACCTCTGTTTAAAGAAAGACAGAGAAACTTTATTTTCCTGTAGATGATAGTTACCATACTTCAGGGAAAAATTAAAAGGTTGTTGACATTTGCAGTGTTTTGCTTTATATTTATTTGTTTGTTTAGGTTGGTTAGTTGGTGGGAATATGGCACTTTGACTGCGGCTCCCCGCCTTTGTGGGTTTTGGTTATCTGAAGGGCTTACATTCTCACACAGCTTTCTGTACGTGACAATTTGTCATCAATTGAGAAGGATTAAAGAGGGATCAGTTACAAGACAGTCTGTTGTTTATATTTACTCTATCTACATCAACACTTCTTCCTACCTTAGTGAAATCACAGCCTAGCACATGAGTTATTTGTGTATCTGTAACAAGTTTACCTGATATTGAGAGCTGATTGAATACAAACCACAGGTTGGAGCTTTTTTGTCTCAATATTTGCCCTTTTCTTGTTGTCACGAATCACCCATTGATTTCAAGAGCACAAACATTTCTTGGTGGTGAGAGTTAATCTCTTTTTTCATGCTTGTTTACACACTGTTCAGTCCAAGAAGCTAGTTGCACTTTTCACCTTGGTCTACAGGTAGTCATGCAAACAAATGCCTCAAACCTGAGCAACACCCTTTTGTGTCCACCCCTGTTTCTTTAACTCATGTTTCTTCTCACTGTTCCTAGCTTGGTTATATATTCATTTCAGAGCTGAGACTTTAAGATCAAAGGGTCTGAAGGTACACTGAGAAAACACTAGTGAGTAAAGAGCTGGACTGATGTTTGTGCACAGCCTTTAGTTTCAAAACTGTGTCTACTGTGTCTTCTGATACTCAAATCTTGTGTGTGCATATATATTTATGTATACCTGTGTACACATATAGTGAAAAGAGAGTAAAGTAAGGTGTAGTGCAGTGTAGTTTAGTGTAGTAAATACCGAGACATTCCACACCTCTATAAAGAAAAAGATGCAGAAACCTTACTTACCAGGGAGAAAAATTAGGTGCATGCTTGATTTCAATCTGAAATTTCTTCAATGGGACAGGAGTTGTATGTTTTCTTCAAGTACTCAGGATAATAAGGATAGCTGGAAAATACAACCTCTGCTTTGTATAGGTGAACTGAGCTGTGAAAATACATATTTCCTTCTTCTTGTGCTGGTTCAAAGTTCATTAATTCTTTGTTCCATGGAGTACATATAAGTATTGTTCTTAGAAGGACTGAGCTAATGTGATAATAGTAATGAACAGTAGCAAGACCCAAATGACCATGGGTGACTTTTATGGAATGATAAGCACACCAGCTTCAATTCTGCAAAGCGCTTTGAGTGAGAGCTTATGCTCATTAAAGTCATTATCCACAGAGCAAGTCATAACAATACAGCCTTACACAGCTAAACTCTTTTTCTTTGACTGAGTCACTATTCCAGTTTCTTATGCTTTATCCTTTGATGAACAGTATGGAAGGAGAACTAGCTACAAAGTGTAATCCTAACACTGTTTTAACTCCAATTTACATATGCAGTTATATTTCCAAATAATCCACTTATTACAAGAAATAGTAATGTTGCTTGTATTTTTAAAGACTCTTCCTTAAAGACTGCTGAACATAACACATTTAGAAGCCATAATGTTGACTCAGACCAGAAGTCTTCATAGCTATGCTGCTCTTTTACTGCAGAAGAACAAACCCACAATGGTGTCCCAACATGACTCCATGTGAATGTTGGTTTTCACCAAGGTAACTAAGTTATGCTGACATTGCCTCTCAGATCTGTCCCTATAGAACATCCTTCCAGGTCGCACCTTCCAGGTCTGAATCTCTGGCACTACATCATTCTTCAGTGTATCTAAATATGAGGTTAATTCAAGTGTTATCTACGTGTAGTTCATAGTAAAAGAAAGAGGGAAAGGGACAAGAAAATTCTACTAGGGTCTGAATCCATTAAAAACTATTTTATATGTGTAATTGGCAGATCACAAAAATGAGGCAATATTTATTATTGTCCCCGGGACTCAGATTGCTTAGTTCCTTCAAAGAAAGATGGCTCTTTTTGACTTGACTTCTAAGCCAGCACACATCACTGCCTTGACAGTTCCCTTAATCTCACTGGCATGTGGCTGAGGGCCTTAATATTTTATCTTTAAAAAGGAGCTCATAAGCCAGTCCAGCATTAAGAGAGTTCATAGGTTCCAGGAACACAGTACAAACTGTTGGTAGTAGTTGTTAATATATTGTTAATGTTGCTAAAACATGCATGTATATGCTTGTATGATTTTGGAAATTTTGTATATAAAGATTTTTTTCCCCAGGTACAAAGTTGGCAGATGACATCTAGGCAACCTACATTTTATCCCCAGGCAAAACGAAGCTATATTAATGATGCCACAAGGACTTTTTTCTCATCTGGTGTCTATACCTTCATAGCAGTATCCTAAATGAAGAGCACTACCAATACACAGTAACCCATCAGCTGTCCAGAAGGTATGTAAGACACTAACACATGAGCCTCTGTCTCCTTAGAAAATGGCATTTATCAAAGAGTCAGCTTCCACTCTGAGTTCAAGACTCCACAAAAGCCAGGCAATATGAAGATACCTGAAAGGGTCTCTTAAGAAATCATAGCTGGAGTGAAATGAGACTCAGCAGTGACATATTATGCAAGTAGCTAAAAAGTAATTAAGCTTGCATAACCTATTCTGTGTGAGGTGGCTTTCCATCAATACAGCAAATGCTTCAAAGGTCACCCCAAGGTGTCCACAGCTTTTCAGTCTTTCTCAGAATTTCAAACCTAAGATGCCAGTAAAAAAGTAGACAGATCCTGATGGGCTGAATATTTGACAATGGTATGATATATGGTTTACTCCTAAGTCAAAGCCATTCCCACCAGTCTAAATTCTACTCATGTGCTTTTGTTTTCTTGCATAAGGAATCCATTGTGTGTTCAGAAATGGCATGTCTGCCTGGGCTGGCCTCGACAGCCTGGCATGTCTGAGCACACACTGGAAAAAGCTACATACAGGAGCTGGCAAGATTGTCAGTGACTTAAGTTACATGCGCATCTTTGGGGCTGGCATCAAGTTGTATTGATCCTGAGTTCTGGTGTGCCTACTTGCTAGACAGATTTGGCTTGTCTGGAAAACTTGGGCTTGGCAGTCAGCCCCCAATACCAGAAAAGAGACCCCCATTCAGGGCACCAAAAGGTTTGAGAATGCTTGAAAAATGATGGGAAGAATTGGAAAGATATGTTTGTCTTCATGGGCCTTTTCCCATTAGTCAGTGAGGGACTGACAACTTCTAAGGAGCTAAATTTGATATTTAGTCCTTACTGGTGAGAGATTGTGTGGAATCTCTGTGTAATATGGAGAAGCTTTCCTGTTAGGGCCTTTTTCTTGCTAGCGAAACAACATGGAGACTAACAAATGGGAGGGCATTGTGTGCTACCTCTGCCACACAGCTTTTGAATAGACACTCGACGCTGGAACATGCTCACAGCTGTGTTGCATTTCAGGTTGCTCCATGTCATGGGGCACCAGGGTGTAGGTTTTCCTGGTGGCTTCAAAGGGTGCACTGAACTGCTTTGTGACACCTGGGGCTTGTTAGGGTTTTCCTTCGGGCGTTCCAGATGGAGCACTTCAGTGGTACTTTGGCGTGCGCTCTGAGACCAGGACTAGTGTGTCTACAACAGCAATTTACTTCAGGTCAGGAATGGGCTTCTGAAGTTAATCATCCAGTTAACCCCTCCAACTGCTTCTAGGATTGCATCATGGAGTGGTCTTGAATCACAGGAAATCGATACTTTTTGGGTCAACATAAACCAAAAGGCGCTTTTTGGCATTGTACTTAACATGCAGCAAGTGATAATGGGCTGAAATTTACAGTGTAAAACCAGACCTGGTTCAAAACCAAGCTGCTGAAGTGCGTATAAAAGGTTTATTGAATACTCAATTCATCCTCCTATCTGTCTTAATAGATATGCTCCCATCAAACCTTGCTAATGTGAACATACCTTGTGTAGACAGTTGGGAATTTGAACTTGAGAGTGCTTCTGGTGGTAATTGTTGTTATTTCAGAAGACATTGTAAGAAATCATCATTTGAGCCTTACAGCAAAAGGTTTCTTTATACCCTCATTAAAATAATAATTGCTGCAACTATCACACTTTGATTTTTGTAGTGATTGTTACTACAGTAGTGTAGTAGTACTTCAGTAGGACCCCAGTGATCCCATTGTGCTAGACAGTGCACATAAACACTGAAAGACAAGATTTAATCCTTTTACCATTTATTTGAATGTAAAACCTTTGTTGATCTATGCCCAGAAGCATGAGAGTTTATCTTGTTTCCCTACTTTAATTTATATCAGCAACATTTGTACTCTGTTATTGCAGCGTATTGTTTAGATCCTTTTGGAGAATGTATTTGAAGTTATGGTTCATTCATAGTGCCTCCATTCAAGTGATAACTTGCTGGAGTGCTGATATGATAAAGCATGCTCTGTCAATCTTGAGACCCTTGCATCAGCTTTTGATGGCATGTTTAATTTTTAAAAATAAAATAAAATTCAAGTGAATGTGATGCATGAATTCATTCCCTCTATGTTGTTGTATCAAAGGCTAAAGGTGAAGAATCATCAGTGAAAATAGGTATGAATTTATATAACACAATCTTCATGCTGTGATGTCTTTTTGAGATCATAAATAGTTATGAAATGTTAGTTCAAATGAAGAAAATGTCTGTGTCACTCACAAGTTCCAAACCCACTGAGTTTTGCATGATTACTATGACAGATTTTGGAATCCAGGCTAACTTTCCCAATCTTTCAATTAGGCATAAGTGGGGAGTCTCATAAATTCCGAGCCTTTCTGAAATCTTGCTATGTTCCAGTGATTGCTATCCGAATCCCACCTACCAAGTGATGATAGAACCAGGCTTCAAGTTTCTAGCAGCTACTTAGGTCTCTTTATTTCTATTACACATTTGTGTAGTTGACTCTGCCTTTTTACTCATTAATCTGGCTATAGCTTTGGAGAACTCTCTTCATGGTGATGTAAAAATTTAGTGAAGAGGAAGACCTGAGAGATACTGAAGTCTTCTGCATGGAACAATCATGTGGGACACAGGAGATTAAAATATAGTGACTGATTTAGACAGATCCCTTGACCCCATGACCTCCTTTACTTGTTTTACCCTCTTTCTCTCATTCTTCCTCTTCGTTTTTTCTTTCTATCCATTGTCACTTTCCTTGCTGTTAGCAGTGCTTAGAATTTGCTGTTGACTGATTTGTAATCTTTGCACCACAGAAAGGTAATGCGAACTACAAATGGTAGCACTCCCCATATTTTAACCCTCACTGTTTTTCTAAATGAAAATCTCATGTGTCTCACTTCAGATTTGTACCTACCCCACAACAGAACCAGACAATTCCCTAAGCTTTTATGTAGGCCTAGCTTTGTGCTTCAGTCTTTTGAACTAATTGGGATTATTTCAGAGTATTTGTTTAGATACAAAATGTAATCCTCTTCCTACTGGCAGCTGTGACCCACAGGTAATAATGTAAAGTCTATAAAGAATAAAAGCATTTCAGGGAGAAAAAAAGAGAGCCATAACAAGGGCATCTGCATGCTTAGCTTATCAGGTATCTGTTTCTCCTCATATCAGGTTTTTTAGTACATCTGATACTCTAGTACCTCTAAAAACTTCTCTCATGATCTCCTAAATAAATGCTGGGATCCTCTATGACAGGAATTTTATTTTCTTAGTAAGTGAAATGGATGTTTCCAGGTCTTTTGAACAGGAATGTTATTCAAGAATGATGGTAATTATTATTTCTTTGCTTATATCATTAGTCTCTAAAAAGCATATGTACTTTTTCCTTCTTGAAATCATGACCAGTATTTGCTAGTATGTTGTAGTTCTGAATTCTTAGAGTTAGGGGACCCCTATTTGTATACTTAGCTGAAGATCCTTACCTTACTGTTTGGGAAATAATGTGAATACACCAATAAATCTTTTGGGTTTAAAAAAAAAAAAAAGAATACTTGAAAAAAAAATATGATGACATTACAGTGTACTGGGAAAGCTCTTGTTGAAAAAAAGCTTATCTCAAAGAAGGTAGCATTGAACTGAATCCATCCTTATTGTGGGTAACATTTTAATCAGTATGAGCTAAATCATTAGAGCTAAGCCCAGAAAAAGCAAGAGAAGATTTTGATACATACTCCAAACTACTTCATCTATTATTATAAGTATAATGAGGAGGGCATTATGAGAGACACAATAGAAATGCCTTTTGTTATTATTATGTTTTGCTTATGTTATTCCATGGTAAATATTTTTCAGTGACATTGTTGCAGTTTGCTTTGGGAACTTTTAGACATGCTTGACCTATAATACGCACACTATAAAATTAATTTAATGTTTTACTACATTTGCCTTTGAACATGGGTCCTCTTCATTTTTTATGGTTAAGTGAAATGTGGAATGCTAAATTCCAGAGTTGGCAGTTGTATGCTGTGGTAGTTATTCATTTCTACACCACAGATTTTGTTTCAAAGGCATCATTCCTGAGCTGGATTGTATCCATTTTTCTGGGTGGTGTTCTACAAACTACCCCCCAGACTTGAGCAGACAGTCTTATTCTAGTTGATTTCTTAAGAGTACCAGAAACTGAAACTTAATACATGGAAAACTAATTTTGTGAATTTTACAAACAAACTGTGTATAGATATGTATAAAATTTTCCATTGTTCTTCTGAATATATGGACTTCCTATATTTCTCCCACAAAAAAATCCCAAAACCTGTAAAACTTTTCTTTATGCTAATCCTATAAAATGTTCCTAATTTTTACTTTTCATTGAAAGTAAAAAGAAGTTGGTTATATTGACAGCAGAAAAAAAAAATCTAAACTTATTCTACAGTATAAGAATATTCAAAATCTTTTGTAGCAGTAAAGATTGTAGTAGAGATAGAAGTTGTAGTAACTGTGAGTAAAATCTGCCTTCAAAATCTAAAAGAAACATTTTTGTAAGAGATCTAGTCAATAAAGATCACAATGAATCATGTATCTTTGATTCCTATACAGTTAATAGCTGAAGTGGGGGTTCCTGTTAAAGAGTTTTCCTAGAGTGAAAACCCCAATTAAGTTCAATAAGAGAAACAAAACCAGTTAATAAAGAACTTCTAAATCCATAATTATTTTCCATGATACAAGGAGAATTACATGGGTTTTTAATTACTGGCTATAGAACTTGCAGATTTTCATTCCAATGGCTACATTCTTTTGCTAGTGATTTTACCAAGCTGTAATTAACTTATCTGTTTCACACATGGAGGAAAACTTGAATAGGTGGGTAGAAGTCTTCAACATGCTGAGTCAAAGATTACATCATGAAATTTAATAATTATAAAAATTATCTGTCATAATGCAACAAAATCATGGAATGCAAGACACCAAACGCTGAAAATAATTTTGAGTGAGATCGTTACACGAATCTTCAATCATTTAGGTCCGAATGCTCCTCCCCCACCTCCATCCACAATGTTGCTTTGGAGACAACTGTGTCAAATGTTTAAGATAACAAATAATCGCAGTTATCTCTAGTTGCAAATAAACTGACCTCTGGTGAGTGGTTTTGATTCTCTGAAGTTTGCTATGCATGGAAAACAGAGTAAAGCGGGAGACAAGTGAGCATTCAGGTCTCTTTTATAATGAAGTCAGGGCACAGCTGAGGCATCCATGGACTTTTTTCTTGGAGAACCTAGTTTGGGCAGAAAGTTAGGTGTTGATCAAAGGCTGAAATTATTGTGCTCCTAGGAGTTATCTATTTCTTTCTTTTGGCTTTGATGAGTAAAGGATACTAGATGAGATTTAGACATAAAATTTTTAGGTGTCTGAGTTAAAATGAGATCACCATTATGGATTTGTCTCTAGCTAAAAAAGCGGTCAGACTATAGCACAACTAAATTTCCTTCCCAAGGTGGGGAGAAGCATAAAGCAAGAAAGACCCTGCCTTCCAGTTCTGCCTTCTAAAACGACACAGAACGGAGTGCAGTTTCACACTTGACCTTGAAAAATGAGTGTATTTTAAAGAGTTCTTTTACTCCTAGTAGGTTTTAAAGGAAACCTGATAATACAACATTGGGCAGAGGGAAGTTAGTGCTAGTCTCTCACATGTTGCAAAGGCAAATAGCTGCTGTCCTGCAGTAAATATTTTGGTTTTTTGAGAGATGTTTATATGTTTCTTATGTTACTGTTGGTTTAGCCGGTAAATATTTCAATTGCTGTTATTTTTTTTTCTTCTTGTTTTAATTCCTGGAGAAATGGTTCTTATGTATTCTAAACCCTTCAGCCCTCACTGATGGAATAACTCCTTTTCAGCTGGCATCTATTTATTTAAACAAGAACTATTTTAAAAAATAAATTTTGCAGAGTATTCTCTGAGATTCTACTCAGAGAGTTATTTTATAGATGGTCTCATTTATGCTGGACTTTTGAAATAGTAGCTACTTTCCTCTAGCAAATAAAACTGAAGTTCTAAGTTGTTCCAACACAGAGAAATGGCATCATCTCTATTTCCTTCTCCTGCCCATAAACTTCCGTTTCTAGTAACAAATTTTTCAAAATGAAGAAAAGTGATTGCCATTTTAGAACCTGTGTTTATCCTTCTGTCTT
Source organism: Neopelma chrysocephalum (assembly GCF_003984885.1). Lineage (NCBI taxonomy): Eukaryota > Metazoa > Chordata > Aves > Passeriformes > Pipridae > Neopelma > Neopelma chrysocephalum. Next base: position 1,788,170 of record NW_020897742.1, on the reverse strand, counting down.
TTCTCTGTAAAGCCCCACTGTTTATCTTAGCTGTATTGTGTTTTGAGAGAAGAACAACAGCTAGACATTTCAGAGATTGGTATCGTGCTGATAAATTACTACAAACCGAGGAAAAGCTGCTGTAGAGCCATCATTTCATTTTTGGTCTGTGAGAAGTCTGCATAGAAACCACTCTGGCACTAGGTCAAAATTCATGGCTAACACTAGGAAAACATAACATTTCCACCTCATTCGAGAGCATTCTCTTGGCCTCTGTTCTGCTGTCATTTGCTCACAGCGTAACACCAATTTCCATGCACTTTAAGTAAGAGCTCAGTGCAACAGCTGCCTGCTTTAAGAGTACCAGTGTTGGTATTCTGCCATCACACTACCTGTGTTCACGTCAGCTTATATTAAACTGGAGTAAGAAGTTGACAGCTAATGCATGTCACTTTGACAAGTGTGTAGTAGAAACAGTTAAACTTTTGAAAGGGACAAGTTTTGCTGCTAATAGCCTGGTGCTGCCAAACTGAATATATTTTGGCTGCTTCGTATGCTTCTATTACTGCAAACCTGAGAAAGTGTTCTTGTATGGTAGTGCAAATTGTTTTTTTTCCCATTTGCTTTACCTTACTACATCAATAGGCCATTACTTCACCTTGTATACATTATTTTTTCTAAATTTAAAATGATGTCTGCTTCTTTAGTAGACCGTGTTGTTTAATCAGAGACTGAAACTTAAAAATGACCAGTCTCTTCAGCCAGCTTTATAGATTACCTATGAAAATAATTTATTGCATCTTTCACTTTTTTTCAACATTTTACCTTTCTTGTCTGGTTTGTAAACTTTTCTGAGCTGAACTGTCTCCTAGTCTATCACTGCACGTAATTTAGCATAGCAGGATCCTAAAGATCAGATATCATTCCATGAATTCTATGAATTAGAAAAAAATAAATACTAATAAGACTCCAACATGGATGATTTGAAGAGCAGCTGTTTAATAAAAGTAGCTTTACTTGCAATGAGAAGTTTGTTGCACATCTGAGGATGTACCCATAAAGTTTTAAACATAATCACAAAATCTTTTATAAAGCCTTATGTATGTGCTTACTGTGTTAATAAATCTTGTAAATCTCTCAGAGTTTTACAAGTTCTTCTCTACAATGTCAAATTCCTTGGTTTATTCACAATAATCTGAATCTTCTTCACCCCCAGAGCCCCCCACAGTCCAGGGACAGTTACACTGATTAAAAGAAAATGAGGCAATGCACTGAGAGAAATATCCTTTGGTGACCTTGTAGCAAGTGTGTATATGAAATGGCATCAGAATTATGTGCTTGACATAAATTGTAGAAGCTATATACGCTTTTATCCCAAAAGACATCCATAAGGCTAGGATCCTACATGTGCCAGTGCACATGAAAGACTGGCTTTTGCTGTAATTATGCAGCAATATAAGCATCACAATCTGTCTGGATGGGATTGAACCAAGTAGGAAGGACGAAGTCCATATACGAAGGAGTCTGGAAACCCAGTCTTTGTTTTCAGTACTGTTTCTACCTGACTGTGACACCTCATATCACCTTTCTGAAGCTCTTATTTCTTCATTAGATGCTTACTGCTTTGTCCTCATTGACGGCAAACTCTGTGTGATGATGACAGTCTCTTGTTGATTTAGGATCACTATGGGAATCTAGGAATTTAATGTCAAATAGAAATTAAAAAAAAAAAAAGGCACAAATAGCCATGGCAACACCTTAGGCAACAGAAACGCCTTTCCTACAGTTGGTTTGCTACTTATATCCACTGAAGTGAGAAGCCAAAGCTCCAGGGCAGAATTGTATAAATATTGTGCAGGAAATTGTGTCATCATTCCGTCCTCCACAATAACAATGTGTTAGTCTGGGGCCAACTCTTTGCCAGGCATTTGTCTGGGGTTTTCCAGTAGCAGAAGCTAGGCCTAAGGCTTTTTCTTTGGCAGGCTGTCCTGATTCTCTTTTGCACTACCCTGTTGCTGGTTTGGTTGGCTTCTGTGCAATAGAAATTAGCTCGGAGTTAGGCAACTGCTGAGGATCTGGCTTGGCTTTATTTCTTTTTGACATTTTTTCTGGTTTGAAAATAAAATGCAACACTAAATTAAGGTTGGATTTGTAACATGGGCCTTGCATTCCAAGAAAAAAGTTGTATGGTAAAAAAATTACAATTCCATCCTTAGTAAAACTTTTTTAGTGTTACGATTGATTTAAGAAGGTTAGAATCTTTACTTCAAATAAACACACAAAACATTGTTTACCAGTGATTTGGTTTGAACTTGTAGAGTTACAGGATCACAGAATAATTCAGGATGGAAAGGACCTTGTGAGGCTCAGAGCAGGGTCTACTATGAGATCAGACCAGGATGCTCAGAATTTTTTTCAGTTGATCTTGGAGACTAAGCCCTGGGAATGCGGTAGTAAACAGAACTGCATGAGGAAAAATCCTCATCCTTTGTGTTCTCTGGCTTAGGGGTGGCTGGAGTTATGGACATTCACTCCAGGTGACCTGGGTACAGTCTGGGGGCTGGCAGGGGGTGGGGTCCATTGCCTGTGGATGGCTTGAAGGAACTGCTTTGCTTTGAAGGGTGGGAAGTTGGTGTAGGAGGGATGAGGTCAACATGTGACATTGTCTCAATTCTAGAAAAAGGGGTGGCTGTTATTCAGGTTGGTGAAATTATCTGATCTCAGCCCACACTCAAGACGAGACTTTCAGTTTTATTAAAGACATATCCTTACAAATGGTGATATTTTTCTTTACCCATCAGGGGCATTTAGCGTTTGCATCCATTAATCCTGGTGGTAGAGTTAGGTATCCTGCTATTCTTCTTCCTTTTCCTAATCCTCCTTTATGTGATGAGGCTTTATAAAGCAGATCCAAAGCATCTTGTGGACAAGTGTGAGGCTCAAAATTATTCCTTGGGGTTTACAGTTCCTTCTCCCACTTAGCCTGCAGCTTGGGATCTTTCGATATGGAAAGGGAAAAGCTTTAGTTGCTCAGAGCTTTTCTTCAGTCCTTGCCACTCTCAGTTCACTCATGGACATGGCATTCCACTAATACTTCTTTCTATTTTAATCCCTCTTCTTATAGAAGAAGAAATTGAGCCATGGAAGAAGGGCTTTGACTATGGTAATGTGGGAAGTATATAAAGATGTATGGAATTCCCAGCTGAATGCAGTTATACTGAAGAGAGAGAGTTAGGTTTATCCATAACAACAAGAAAATCTTCTGAAGCATAGTTTAAAGCTGACAGTCAAAACCAATATTTACTGCATAATGGCAGCAAAATTGCATTTGTAAAACATATCTAATAAAACTGAGATATACTACTTAAAAATGAGCAGGTCAAAGAAGTTGACCTAACCTTGATGAATTCTTCTGAAAGTGTTTGTTGTTCAAAAGACTTCAAGGCAGACTGTTTAACTACTGGTTTTCTGCATGTGTGGATATCTGTATTTTCCATGCAGAAACAGAATATATGTGTGTCGGGCACCTAGAAATAGATATACATATACATATTCATACATGCACAAGCATGTTAGAATTAGGAACAAAACATGGTGTAGGCCTTTCTTTTCAGGAAAAAGCTAAAGGCTTTTATAAAAACATTCTCTTTTAATACAAGGAATTTTATTCCTTTGCATATGTGAGGAACAAATGCAAAACAGTAGTTAGTTTGAAAAATTAAATTTTTTTCTGGTTTAGCATGGAAAATTTACTCAAGAGATCTTATTTAAAATCACATAATTCAATCTGCTCACGACCGCAGGAGACTGGTGTCAGGATAATTTTTTTCATTCGATAACCCTTTCACCTTTAAATTCTTTTTTTACCGTCTTTTAGAATTGAATGCATTTAACCTGCAAGATCAGTTTTAAACCCCTTAAGAAAAAAAAAAAAGAAAGAACCCATACTTCACTGTACATAATTTTCCAGTTAGAGAGATGCTTATAGACCACAAAACAAAAATTGAAGGTTCCTTAAGAAATTGTAATAATTTATACACATCTTGAAAAGAAGTATGCATTTTTCTTGCTGTTCAAAACTGAATGTCTCTCAAGCTGCTTAGCCAACAGTAACAAATCTTATTGGTTGTTATAAGAGCCAAAGTCAGCACTCCTGATCAAAATCCCCACAGTCCTTTGATATGAATTTATCAACACTACATACCAGGTCCAGTCAAATCAGTTCTCATACCAGTTCTCTTTGGGTGCCAGTGTTGGAGACAGATGTTTCAAAGATTTTACATTTGGGACAATTATTTGAGAACCAATAGAAAAAATAGGTTTTGCTTTACACCTAAAATATATTCATAAATGTACTTTGTGGATTATGACTGCTGGTGCTGAACTGGTGCATAGGGTGGTGGTCTAGGACCAGACTGCTCAGTATTCACTTGCTTTGTGATGCTTTCAGCTTTAAGAAGCATGTCTCTGTTGCTTGTACCATACTTATATTGCTGTGGAATATGCAAGTCTATACTCTAAATAATGGTTGTGCTTTCCTCTCCTCACTTTTGCCAAAGAAACTGGTGCACAGTACAGTCAGTGTGAATTCTTGGAGCACTGCTTTTGTATGTATGCACCTGTAAGATAAGCCCATCTGGTATTTAATCTTGTTTCATGTTATAAATCAGGAAATAATACATATGGGAAAGACATAAAGTCTAATTTTTCAGTTACTGACCAGTTAGCACGGATCCAGCATCCATCTAGATGGAAGCATCACTGCAATATAGGAGCATCACTTAAATCTCTGACCCTAGGAACACGTATAAATGAGCGCAATGTCTATTGGACATGCAAAAAATAGCCATACACATATGTGTGTCCAGTAATAGGAGAGGCATTCCCTCATGCTTTACAGCAGAGGTTCTTTCATTCCAGCAACCACTTCTTATTTATCAATACAAAAAATCTGAAATATTCTTGCCTTTGGAAGCAAATGCATGTCCTTTTCAGATCCAAATGCAGAAATACAGTGAATAGTATTTTCTTTCTTCCAGTAAAGAGGAAAAAACACCCAACAAAACAACAAAAAAACTCAGTAGAAGCATTTGGTGAGTGCAAAGCTCCTGCAATTAACAGACAAATCCTATCTGATTTTATCTGAAAGGTCAACATCAGATGCACACCCTTCTTTTGAAGAAACTAAATTCTTCCAAAATTCATCAAGCAACGTTAAAGAAAAATGGTCTTTGGAAAGTAATGAACTCTTTTCAGAAAAGCCTCAATTGGAAAAAGGAAAAAAGTAACAGTACAGTGTCAGCAATGCCAATCCCATTCAATAGAAAAATCAAGTTATTAAATTTACTTTTACATTGGTTTGTAATTTAATAAGAAATTTGGTGTTAGATAGCACTTTTGCAGCAGTGTGGATTTGTCTTTTAAGGTCTCCACTGAACCCTATTTCTCCCAGGAAATTGTAACCAGGTTAAATCAAGTCTTAAGAAGCCTTCTCAACCTCAGGCAAGAGACCAGTGCATCAGCAGCTTTAATATACTGATCTGCTCCTATTACACTGAAGTAATCACTGATACTAATACATACAGATAGATTCAGACAAAACTAATATTTTTTTCTCCCAGTGTTTGAAGAGTAAAGTCTATCCAAACTGAAACTCTCTTTTAATTCAGGACAATTTTGGTAAATAATTTTGACTGGTGAAACCCACGCTGTAGTTTGTGGCCCCTTTTCTAATCCATGGAGAATTGCTCGTGATTCACACAGAGCTCACGTATCTCTTCTTCCTCGTATCCAGGTGTGTCTGCAAGTGTCAATAGCACATTTGGGCTTCTCCTATGTTACTTTTTTTTCATGTAGAAGTTAGAAATAAGGCTGCTACAGTGTGTGAATTTTCTTCTAAGCAGTTGTTAGAAAAAATGTGCTGTTGAAAGGGAAGTAAAGGAAGAAATGGTGTCAGATGAAGAACAGTGCTAGGAAAAAGTCCTAATTAGAAGTGGCAGTGCAGACAACCGAGTTGGAAATGAAAGTGGAAGCAGTGCAGACTGGTACTGTGGAGTGAGAATACAAGGAAATGAAGTGATGTGAGATTTTTGGCAGGGACAAAGTTGTGTAAGACTGGGAAGCTGAGTTCCTAGAGTCAACTTTTTCATGAATGGATTTTAATTTCAGGTATCTGAGCTGAAAAAAAAAGAACAGAAAAAATCAAAAACCAAATTTGGAAGGAGGTCCAATTATTCAGAAAACATTGAGAATCAAGCCCTCTTTAAGTTTGGAGATGAGTGTCTAATAACTGAGAAACATCAAATTATCCTGTGCTTCAAGTATAACTAGATGAATAATACTTCTTGAAGCAATTTCACTTTTTCTGAAATGACATTAAAAGATCTGGAAATTTCAGATTACTGAAAAATATTATCACTTAGACCCTGGAATTTATTGTCTTCAAAACATACTCTTCCACTAGAGAAATAAGAAGACTTTATAAGGCTAAAAGTGTAATATTTGCTTTCTGGTGAACCTTTGACGGTGAGAGTCTTATCATTAGATAAGACTTAGAGTAGCTACCATCCCACATTCTCCAAACACAGACAGATGGTTTGAGGACTAAGTAGTGAAAAAGCTCAATCTTCAATCAAACAAAGCAGTTTGCATCTTTATTGTACCATTTGTTTAATAGGCTGACATGAGATGCCTAACATCCTTAAATATCAGTATTTAGGCAGCTGCTTAATTAAATTCTCAAGGCTGCATTTTGATGGGGGTAATTCATTTTAAATGAACAACAAAACATAAGCCCTTTCTTGCCCTCCTTTCCTCTTAGCAGATAATACTCTGTTATCAGTTGCTTCTGGCTCACCACAAATAACAGTGACAGCTTGAAATGAGTCACTGATCCCCACAACTCCCCTGTCCTCTGCAAACTGGTCTTAAAATCTGCTGGAAATTAATGTAGGTGTTTTACAATAGCTTCCAAAGAAAAAAAGTAAATTTCTGGGCTCTGTGTATGACAGTTAAATGTCAGAATCTGTTCATGGGAATACCTTTGTTTAGCAGTGGGAAGAGCTTTCAACAGATTTTACCTATTTATTTTTTGTGTTTCATTTTTTTTGTTTGTTTGTTTGTGTTTTTTGTTATTATTTTTGTTGTTGTTGTTGTTGTTTTTTTACATGATAGAACAATTATTATTATTTTACAAAAGGCTATATCCTAAAAAAACCTAGAATAATCTAAAACAGTTTAGGTTTCTTTTACCTTATTGAAATCCATCTTGCTTCCTTTATATATCTAAATGGCTACTCTTGTTTTTTAAGGATGTCACAATTAAAATTGTCAATCAGACAAAAAGTCATGTGCTGTTGTGTATTGTTTGCTGGACACAGGCAATGCAGCAGCAAAAAGATGCTCTGGCTCAAACCTGAACTGTGATTCAGTTCAGAAAAGGCTTTTTCTCAGACAGAGATGTTCTTGTGCTCCTCATTGAGATATCCCTTATTTCTCTAGATGCTCATGTTTATATGTAATCTAAAATAAGTACCAATATGTCTATTTTTGCTTCCCAGCCTGACAGTTCTGGAGATGCCATTCTATTCCATTTCCAGTGAACAAAGAAATGATAAGAGAGAGGAAATTGATATAACTTATCAGCATATTTGCTGTTCATTATATACATATGTACATCTGTTTAATATCCATATTTAGCAAATGTAAGAGGCACTCTCAAGTCAAACATGGCTCTAGCATTAATAAGGCTTTTTAAAAATTTCAGGGGTGTTGTCACATGAAATAAGTATATTCTCTTTTTTATTATTTGAACTACTTAGAGACAGGACTCATCATACAGCTTGAAACACACTGTCAAATAATTGTAGTAACTATGTTGATGAGATAGAATTATTAATTGTGGTAGTGATTGCAAACCTTTAAAGCTGCTTACATTTTCTATAGAATGTGTTCTACCCTGTAAACTATTTAGCAAGATTACTCTTCATTTCCCATTGTGCTCCTTCCTGTGGTCGTATCCCAGACAAAATTAGCTCCTACTGACTTCAGGGGCTTATCCAAGGAGCAACTAATCTTATCTGAATTTCACAAATACCTCAAATGGTAGCTTGTGACTTTGATTGCTAAGAGAGTGGGCCTAATCAGATTCCTTTTCTTAAAACAGTGGTTCATTCAGATCCTTCACTCTGAGAGATCAAAGCTGTTTCTTCTCTCTATCTGCAGGGAAGCTCATTAGGAGGAGGTTGTCAGGGTTATAATCATGCAACAGTTTTACTTCTGGGTTATAACGCTTTTCCTTTCTTATCAGTCTGTGAGGTCCAAAGTGAGAGGAACAAAGTAGGTATTACTGACATACGATACTTTTAATACTTTCAGAAATCACTATATTTTACTAACTATTTTATTAATTTCTTCGTTATGAAAGCATTTTGCAAATGTACCTCAACTATATGCCCAGTTTGGAGAGGGTTTTATCTGGCTTCTAACATTTTAAAATCAGCAACTATGTAAAAAGTTAGTATCAAATTAAAATTTCATCGGTTTGATTGCATCATATATTTAGTGCTTGCACAAATTGATCTTAAGGACAATATATCATTTACTAATGTCCTCATTATTGATTCTAGGTATAATTTAAAACAGAAAGGCATATTAAAATATATTCCTTTTGTAGACTGCAAAGGTGGCCTGTACAGGGGTTAGATTGTGTGTTGTGCAACTAGGAACTGTTCAACTTTAACTCTGCTACTGCCATTGAAATGTTTGGTAATTTCAAAAACATGGCATTTACTATTAAATGCTCGATCCTGATCCCAGTGTCATTTTCTGTCTCCCACAGCTTTAAATGTGCAGGGTGTTTGACTATGGAATTTTGATTAGGGGACCACATTTAATGACAGTGCACAAACTATGATACCTGATAAGTAGTAGGTAATTAATGACTGAAAAGGATACTTAGGTAAAACAATATGTACAACTTCAAACCTGCAAATACATCCTTCACCCCAGTACATTCCAGTAAATGCAAATGCAGTATTCATCCATAAAGTCAAAATGTAAGTTGAAGACATCAGTCACAAATATGCTATGGTAGCATGAAATGCAAACACACCTTTTAGACTCTTCCAATGAGCAATTATTGAAAAGTAACCACTTTCCTCTAATGAGGAATGACTACTGGCCAAATTTTCTCTGAGTCCAAAGTATTAAAACTTAATAATATGTCTTATAACTCTAAGAAGCGCATTAAAAAAAATAAATCCTAGGGTCTGCTTACATTGAGTAATTGATTGCAAAATGATGGGACTGGAACAGTCACTGAGTGAACTACTCATGAAGCTGAAAGCTGATGGTCACATCTGTATGTGCAAGCCAAACCAACAGAGAGCAATGTCGCCCGAAAACAGTCAGACAGCTTCCAAGAACTGAGCCTGTGAGGCAGTGCCTACACCACACTGTTCTGTTTAGAGCCTTCCTGTGTACGAGTCTGAGTCTTCCAGCTCACTTGGACTTGCTCAGTAGTGATGGAGTTTAGTGTAGTGTCTTATACACCAGTGTCATTACAGGTTTCTCCACATTCAGGAATTGCACATTGCACTGGGTTTCCCACCTTACCACCTCTGCTGTTTCCTCCATGCCTGTCATGTGCTGATCTATGTGAAATAGCATTACTGCCTCTCATGTCTGCTTCTGGGCTACTTCTCCCATTTATTCCTCTGCTGCTGCCCCTTCAAATTCCCCCTACCAGAGCTCTGCTAGTGCCTACCAACAGCAGCTCTTTATCACAGCCATTTCATCTGTTTGACAGAGAGAAATTTAGTGGGCTGCAGAAAACTCCATTCTGTGTCACAGTTAGCTTTTAAGGGTGACGTGTCTCACAGGCAGCATGTGTTTTCATCTCATGATCTGAGAGTCAGCTCTCCAGAATTCAGCTCTATTTACTGTCTTCTGGTTCCCTACACCATATTAGACAACTCAAAAGTATTTTGTATATCTCATTTAAATAAAATAAATAAGAATTATTTTTTAAATATTCTAGGGATTGGGGGTTTCCTCAACAATGAATAGAGGAGAGGGTTCCTCTTCACCTTGCTCTGTTGAAGAGGAATTAACAGGTTCTCTTTTCTGTAAGCATCTGCTACATGTAATTTACCTGGTCTGCTCGGAGGATCAGAATGAGGGAAGAAACTGTACTGATGTTCTTTCCAAAAACACACTTTCCCAGAGCGTAGAGAGGACAATTATTTCATGCACTTGAAAATACATTTGCATACAAATACATTGAAAAGGGACTTTTTCCTGAAAAATCACCTCAGTTTAAAGATGCATATGCTAGGATCAAGAACTGTCTTGGCATACAAATGATACAAGGAATGAATAGTACTGCTTTAGCAAATTCCAGATGGTGCTTTGTTGTGCTGGTCTGTGATATTTTCTAAGCCGAATGTCTCTGAAGTGCCCAGCACTGAACACGTGTCTATATTCCTGCACAAAGCAATAGAGAATATTTGGCCAACTGGAGTGTGTGATTGGCAGAACATTCAGATGTTTCATTTTGGAAAAGAAATGTCACTTCATGGAATGGAACTTCCAGCAGACTATTCCACTGCCACTGCTGAAGGGGAAAGATTCTTTAATTTTTCCTTTATTTAAAAGTAGAATATAATACTATTAAAACATGGGCATGTGCATATAGCCTTCTGATTTCTGAAATATTATGAGATTATAGGAAAAAAATTAATTGAACCCTGTTCATGGGTCTTCTCCATCTTGTTCCGATGACATCATTATGATATTTACAATAATCAATTTTACATCCACAGTTGCTTGTTAATGCTCTAAACATTCTTATTGGTTTTCCACCTGTAGTTTGAAAAGTCCTTATACAAAATTTGCTAAAGAAAACTGCCTTCATTTTATATGATGCAATTTTGAAACACTCTTTGATTTGCTTAAGTGGCCACCAATATGTGTCTGAATGAAACTATGAGTCAAAACAAAAGTAGGCTTTTCTACTTGTGTCGAGAACAGGAAGTGTAATAATGTTCTGAAGAAAAATCTATTATTAGGTTGAGATGTGAAAAGGAAGCAGTGATAGGTACCTTTTCCCTCTTTTTTACTGAATGTTGCAAAAAGCAATAGGAACAGAAGAAAGAACATACAGGCAGGCACTATTTTTCCTTATCAAAAAAAAGGAACCAGGAATAAGTAAACTGTGGTCCTTTACGGTTCTCTCTCATCTGTGTGACACTGCTGTCAGATTGATTATTGCATATGTCTTCTTGGTGAACATCCTTAATATGCTGTTTGACTAAAGGAACCAGTTCAGAGAGCAAAATGGAGGAGGGATTCTCCAAGACCAGTAGACCTAAAATTTTTTGTATAATCAAGGGACTAGCTCCAGTCCTAACCAAAATACTGTTGTTTCCCAGGAAATTGTTATAAGCTGACAAGGTCATTTTTACTATGTGACAACATGAGACAGTTGAAAGTCTATAATATTTTAAAATTTGCAGATTAAAGCAAATCAGAACAACAACTAATAAAAGTTTACATCATGGGAAAACTAATGTCTTAGTTACCCTAGTCTTCCCTACAAGAAGGAAAGGAGAGGAAAACTGGAGGTATGTGCATATCTTCTGAAAGATCCAGCTGCAGAGACATCCACCTTGGATCTCAGACAGACATTTTTTTCTCTCTGATAATTCTGTCCTTAGTGAGAATTTCTTGAGCAATAGTCATGGAGAAATGCATGACCTGTTTTAGGGGGAGCTCTTGGACAAGCACCAGCATATCATCTACTCAAGTCACCTAGGATGGGAGCACAACCGAAAAACTCTTAAAAGAAACCTCTTTCCAGCTTATGGGGTGTGCAAGGTTGGCATGCTTTTGTACTGAAACAAACAGAGAGGGTTTTTTATTTAATTAATAAAGCAGTTAAAGCAATCTGTTACATCACAGGGTTTTATTTGTCACAATCCTGACCATTTTAAATATAAGCCCAGGTTGATAATTTCTAATTGCACTTTTAATTTCCCTGAAGTCTTCCAAATTTTTAAATGAACTTGTATAAATGAATGATGATTAACCTATGCATCTGTTCCCAAACCTACCCTCAGAATAAATTCACCCTTTTGTTCTCAGGGTGTCTTGGAAATTGCCGTGAGCTCCATTTTCTTCGAATGACATAGACATTCAGTAAGATAAGATGTTCCTTCTATTTTCCCATTACAATTTCTCATTATTAGCCTCCTGGAATGGGCAAAACCAGAACCTACAGCTTCTTTGGTTTGTTTTAGGTTCTTTACCGCTGACCTGTCACAGTCCCCTGTGGCTTTATTGGATGCATATCATTTGTAAAGGTCCTTCAGGTAACAGCTTCTGGAATAGAAAAAATATTTTTTTGATTCTCTGCAGGTCTCCATTCCATATCTTTTTGCCCTTAACATCACCTTCAGAACTGTTTTGGTCTCTTCTCCTGACACTGCTTCATTCTCTTCACATTTTCTCTCTTGTTCATGTGCAGTAGCTTGTGTTTATGAACCCAGTGAGGTGTTCCAAGGAAGCGTGACTTGACACATTAACACATCTTGCTGTACATTTGAAGGCATTCAGTGCCACTGTCGGTGGCAAAGGAGAATGGTTCATCACTCAGCATGACACAATGTTCTTCCCTTATGTGAAGCGGGAAACACTTCATTCTTTGGAAACAGATTATCTGTCTGTGGAAATCTCCTTACCTCCAAAATGGTGAATCTCTTTTGAATTGTGATGAAGACAGGGAAAGAAAGGAAAGTATGACTTTGTCTCCACATTACTTCAACTATATCTCATTTTTTATTTCTTTTTATTGCACTGAAATGTTTGTTTCATTTACCTCCCAATTGTACAGCTGGTATGAATATTGTTTATAACTTGTTTGCAACATTAAAAGTCTGAAAATATCCATTAGAGATATCATATGACTAAAAGCTAAATTAAAGGATGACAGGAATCTGGCAGTAAAAGAATATATAATATTGATTTAATTTTAAAGTGTATAGAATTACCTTATTGCTCCAAATATTCACTCACTTTAACTAGAACTTAAATTCTTTTAAGCAGCATAACAAATATGTAACATTCTACATACATTCATATTAGAACATCTTGAGAAATTATGATCCAGATAAATACATATCTATCCTTAATTTTCCTTTCCGAGTTAAAGTTGAACCTTGTTCAATAAAAGAAAAAAAAAAGAAAGTAAAAAAAAAGCCATTTTGAAGTACAATATACTTGAAAATTTTCAATAAATTATTTGACAACTGAAATTTTATAAAACATATTACTTATTGAAGGATTGTGGTATAATAATTTTTAAGTTTTATGGAAATGAGAAGTATGAGGAAACAGGTGCAAAGAAGAGAAGTGACTTGCCAAAATGCCTTTACAAACTAGAAGCCAAGCTATAAATAAAATCCAGTGGGTTTTATCTTGCAGTCCAATATTCTCTTTATTAAACAATACTGCTCATAATAAAAAGAAATAATCCAATTACTGAAGATCTCATTTTTTTCAGTTGATTTCAGTGCTCTTATGCACATCCTTTAGTTAGTGACTGCTGCTAGTGGCAGACGGTGAAACACTGTTATAAGACGGAAATTGGACGGCAAAGAAGTTCCATTTCCATGATCTCTGGATGGAGAACATGTTATATTTCACAACTAAGAAGGGCACAGACATAGGCATAACAATATCTGCTGCTTTTCTGGAAGGTTACTAGATGTGTTCAGGACTCTAACAATGGTGGATGGATGATACATAACGGGTGAAAGAAAAATGAGAGTCAGGAGTGACAGTTGTATACTATCATCATTTTGGGCTTGGAGAAATTTCCTTAAATGGGATAGAAACTTTTACATATTGTGTCATGATAAGAGCAACAAAGCTCAGGAAAGGGCAGGAAGGAATGTCCTATGAGGAGTGGTTAAGGACTTAAGGTTTTTCTAGTTTGGGGAAAAAGAGGCTGAGGGAAAACCTCGTTGCTGTCTACATCTTCCTGAGGAGGTGAAGTGGAGAGGGAGGTGCTGAGCTTCATTTAGTTAGAGCATGGTGCTAATAACCGTAAGGTCATGGGGTTGACCCCTGTACTGACCATTCACTTAAGACTTGGACTCGATGATCCCTGTGGCTCCCTTCCAACTCAGAATGTTTTGTAGTTCTGCAATATCCACTGATAGAACAACTGACAATGGTTCAAAGCTGCATCTGAGGAGATTCATACTGGACATTCGGAAGCATTTCTTTACTGAGACAGTGGTCAAACACTAGAACAGGCTTCTTAGGGAGCTGATCAATGCCCCAAACCTGTCCATGTTAAAGGGGCATTTGGACAATGCCTTTCTATTCTATGCCATGCTGTGCTATGCTACTCTAGTTGCCATTTCTTCTGGGAAGATTTTTTTTCAGTGGGAGAGTACATGAGTGAAGGGTGCTCTTGGTAAGAAATTGTGCTGCTCTTAAGAGACAACTTATTGGGCATGGCTGTAGAGTGGACACGTCACATGTTCATGTCTGCAGTAGTTCTTGTTTCCCTCAGATAGGGCTTCCTGGTCACAACTGATGTTGTTGGCCTTCTCTAAGAGTTCCCCTGGCAAAGGAGGCAAAGCCATGTGTGGATCTCAGGAAATAGAAAACAGGCTCGTGATTATAATGGGGAAAATATTGGGCTAGGAGACAAAATACCTTCTGCCTAGAGGTGTGTTTGCACTCTGAGCCCAGTGTGGAAAAAACTTTTTGTTGGTTACACCAAAGGGAGATGTTTTTATTGTTATTGCAATGTTAGTTGAGCCCATTGCTCAACCCCACTCTCATTGTTCTGATCGCAGACAGTTAATTTCTATTCACTCGTATTGGACTAATATCTTACAAGGAAACATTTTTTCTATCATAGAAATTTATAGCGGCAAACTCCAACTAAAATACAAGCTCTGGTGGTAGCATTTTGGGGTTTCTTTGGTTTCTTTGGGCTAAGAGTTTGTCACATGATGGTATGGTACACAGACTGGATGCTCAAAGTGTTAGGGTAATATTTCAGAGTTTCTGAGCAATCTCCAGAGATCTATCTCAAAAAAGAAAAGAAAAGAAAAGAAAAGAAAAGAAAAGAAAAGAAAAGAA
>NW_020897742.1:1772873-1773022 GCF_003984885.1 Neopelma chrysocephalum | reverse complement strand
AAAAGAAAAGAAAAGAAAAGAAAAGAAAAGAAAAGAAAAGAAAAGAAAAGAAAAGAAAAGAAAAGAAAAGAAAAGAAAAGAAAAGAAAAGAAAAGAAAAGAAAAGAAAAGAAAAGAAAAGAAAAGAAAAGAAAAGAAAAGAAAAGAAAA